>NW_015113358.1:168368-180658 GCF_001443285.1 Poecilia latipinna
AAAAAAAAAAAAAAAAAAAAAGGGGGGGGGGGGTGGCGGGAGGACAGATCAAAACTGCTAATTATGAAATAAGTCTTTTAAACTTTTTCCACTTATTTTACAGGAATATTACTGACTACAACTGTGGTCACAAAATCATTCAATATTTTCAAAACTGCATTAAATCCTATTGTAGCTACACTTGTATCCACAAAAAAAGCAAAACTAATCTGATTTAGAGTTGTAAACATTTATACAATCCCTCTGTCAGATTCGTGGATATAACCTTTACTTCCAAGAAAAAATATTTTAAAAGCTGTTATAATAATTTACTTACAAAAAAAAAAAGTTTCCTCTTGTTTGGGTTTGAATCTTTCCACTCACAGCTGCTAGAGTCATAGACCAGATTGATCTGTTTGCTATAAATGATTTAACAATTTCCAAACTCGGTCAGTGCTGCTCACTGTAAGTAAACATTGAGGTTTAGATTGGAAGCGTAGCCTACATTAATTATTGTCTGCAGGAAAGAGAGAAAAAGGTCCTGTCATTGAAATTAGGTCGTTTCACGGAGTCACAGCTCAGACAACAGGATGCCCCCAAGGGAGGAAAGGAGGAAAGGAAATCCCCGACAAATCTGGGAGGAGAAAAACACCACCAGACCTTCCTAAGCAAAGCTTTTCCAATGACTCAAACTAACACAATTAATAGCAACATTTTTTTTTTTTTTTAGGAAACTTAAGATACATGGAAATTTGTGCAAAAACACAGTTGGATCCCTTACTATTAATGTGTGTGTATGCGTCCGTGTGCGTGTGTGTGTGTGTGTGTGTGTGGGAGGTGGATCCAAACATATGTCCACAAGTGGCAGCTGACCTCTTTTCCTGCCTGATCACAGCTGACTCATACCGAGCCCTGAGAAAGAAATCAGCTTTTTTCATGTCGTCTTCCTGTCGCTGTTCACTCAGGACAAAGACGTGAAACTTTACCCGACCGTGCAGCCCTGAGCCACAACCACTGCTCTACTTATACTTATTATCTGCTCACTGAAAACATGCCAGCGCTTTTTATCCACTTTTACAGTTCACCGCAATGCTGGGAAAAGCTGTGATTTATATTATTTGTGGTACTGAAAGAAAGAGCAACAGTCGGAAATAAAACAATCAGCCATAACCCCGGAACTGCACATTTTTTACCATTACATCAGTGGAAAAACTGTCTGGTATGATGACTATTTTAGCCTCAGGAGATAGAGAAGGAACTGTGTGCATGTCCTTGCAGAAAAAAAAAAAAAAAAAAAACCTGGATTTCCAAATCTAGATGAAAAATGGTTAAATTACAGACCAGGAGGTGGTTGATGTTTGTTCTGACTTTCACTGCAATTCACAGAGGAATGTGGCCACACTTGCATGCCACAAGTGTTGGATTAAGCTGCTTGTGAGGGAGTTAATAACACCGCCTGCCATCTTCCCAAAGTTTTCAGGATGACCCAGGACGAAGGACTGTTTGGAGTGTAAATTTCAGCACTAAGCCATCACAGCTGTGGGTGCTGGCACTGACAGAGGAAAAAACAGCCTGATAACAATCTCAAAGATAGCTCAAGCGTTTATTTTGCCTTTTTAAAGTGGGGAGTGTGGAGGATAAGTACTCATTTTTAAATGCTCCAAAGTTTTCCACACTGTGAGTTTGAACAAAACACTTCATATTAGCACAGCATAGCCTTCACAGTTGTGTGTGTGTGTGTGTGTAGGTGTGTGTGTGTGCGTGTGTGTGTGTGTGTGTATCAGGGCAGAGGTGAAAGCAGTTCAAAGACAAACGAATGAATAATTCACACAGTTCTTTCAAAACATCTTATCATTAAGGAAATGATGAGGGGAGAAAAATAAAAGATCTTGACAAATCCTGATCAGTTCTACCTTTAAAAAAATTGTCGGTTTTTGGGGGTTTGCAAAACCACGATCTTGCCTAAAGGAGCAAAAAGGCACTACAACCAGCTCTGAACATAAAGCAGGCAAAAACATCTCAACTACACAGAAGCAGCTAGGCGTTTGGCTGGGTGGGATTCATAACCAAACCATCGGGACCAGCAGCCGGATGAATTAAAGGTTTAATTACGCAGAAAATCTATTCCAGGTTTATTATTTTATGTGGAAAAAACAAAATAAATATTGATTGTTGCAGTCTGAGCTCTCTACATAAACTACAAATGACTATAAAATACATACATATATTTAATTGTGCAACTTTAAGCATAATACATAGTTGATAGTTTTAATACTGGATTCTCGTTAGTTTTCTAAAATTGAGGACGAGGCAAAACTGAATCCATTAGTTCACATGGTTTTCTGTCTCTATGGAGATTTAAAAAAGTTTAAAGGTTTAGCAATCCCAAAGATTGTTTGTATCTGTTCTTTGTCTTCTCGACCCAAAGTAAGTCGCGACAGATTGCCGCTTACAAGAAGTCAGGTTCTGCTAAATGTTCCATCCTGCTAAAAAGGAGTTGTTCATTTCTCAAGGACTGTTGCTAAATCAATGACTCGTTGCAATCGGCTGCGGTTCCTTACTGCAGATAACCAGATAACTTTTAACCAACTGACATTAAAAAAATCAACTTGATATCTTTTATTATATATCAGCTGGAATGCATGGGATTGATCTGGAATATCTCTACCAGACGTCTTGTAAAAATATTACTAATTCATCTGAGCTTATTCTGCATTGTCAACCATGTGACTGCTGAGGTCAGGAAAGAGCCTGTGCATCCCGTAGCTGAACGTCTTGGCCATGTCCGTCATACCACATTTACAGTCTAAGCCAAAGCTTCCTACTGCAGCACCGAAACCACCTCACCACCTCTTCAATCAACCGCAGGCAGACAGTATTGCAGCTGCATGGAATGCATGAATGGCCAAGACTTCGCTCAGACTAAGACATGGCCACTTGTTAGTGAGAACCACAAGGCAACCGGTAGGTAGCAGCACAAAAAGGGCTGTGTTTATAATGGCTGGGAATGTAGGCCCACACAGGAGTACAAGCGTAAAGAGACGAGTGGGATCGACCTCTTATTACAGCCGAGACTCTGCAGAGCTAAGTTAACCGGATCATTGAAAAACATAAAAGCTAATCAGTGAGGGGAATCTCCAACCTTCTGGCACAAAGCCAGGGAAACTTCCCCTCAGACAACAGCAATCCACAGGGGGATTTTTCCACCCAGATAAGGATAACAAAACACAAATTGTGTCTTCTAACATGATCTGCATGATCTCATGAAACATTTTCTGCGAGGCATCACAACAGCTCTACTGTAGAAAAAGTCCTGTTCCACTCCCTCATCTGTATTACAGACCCTTTGGGGGAATTAACAGCTCATTTCCGATGGCTGACGCAGTTTCATAGATGTAGTTTTCTGCCCATAGCATGTAAAAAAAAAATTCCTTTTTGATGAAGAGAGGCTTAACCCACAGAGCAGCCACACAGCCATCACTTCTGTTTGTATTCCTGCTGCTTAGGAACAGAGCCACAAGGTGAGCTCCTGTGTTGAGCTGCATCAATTTAAAGTCTGTAATGGGAGGGAGACAGTAGCACAAAAAGTGCATGTTCTTCAGCCGGCTGTCTGTGTTTAATAACCACTTTTTGTCCAAAACGTTAAATAGCTGATCATTGATAATAACAGAACTGCATTAGTCCTTTCAGCTGTTTGGAGGAGCACCAAACTCCAGTGGACGTATGCCATGCCGTGAACATGTGGGATTTTCCTGAGGTTTATAATTAACAAAGACCACTTTGACAAGCATGCAGTGCTTTATATAGATTTCTAAAAGCAAACATGTGCTCTGCTTTTCAAGAATTTGAGGTTGGCAAATGGAGCAACATGAAAGGAAATATCTGCGGATTTCTATACGTCAGCACATAAATGCTCCACGGAAAAAGTGCACAGTTTTCTGACGAAGCCGCAGCTGAATGAGGGTCTGTTCAGCTCTGACAACAAATCAAGACTGCTCCTAAAAATCCAGTAAATATATATATTTTTTTGTTTGTTAAACATGTGCACGGGACTTAAAAACACTTTAAAACATAAAAAAAAATAATTAAAAAAAAAAATCAAGAAATATAAGACATGGACTTTGATGCATGAATGATGAGGTTACAAATTTTACAGTTTTTAACCCATTTATCTTAGATTCAAAACTACTTTTATCAAAATACTTGAGGCCCCTTTTTCACAGTCAATATTAGTGGCATTTTTTTAATAAAAAGAAAAACACAAAATCCTTTGATTTAAAGACTTTAGAAAGGAAATCCAGATAGGCAGGTCAATAAAGTCTGACCAGTGCACCTCTACAGCTGCTGCTAGTCAAAGAAGCCACATAAATATGAGAAGAGAAGCAGTTTTGCATTTTTGCCCATGAACTTTGCCTGTGCTTTCCCAATCTGTCTTAAAATGCCACCATAAAGATTGAGATATCTTTATCTACAATAGTCCATGTTGAAACATCACACTTTGAAAAAACAAACCTGTTCTGACAGACCAAGCAAATGTTTCTTCATGCCTACAGTGTCACCTCTGCATTCCTAGCTGTTGAGCATTGTGAATGATGATTTTATAAGATTGTTTTTTCTCCCTTATAGTTTTAAAAAGTTTGCAAGTTACTGCAGTGAGGATGAAATAAACAGATCAAGCCAAAACAGGCTTACAACCATTCGTCTTTTGAGTAGAATTTCCTGACTGAATCAAGCTAATATTTGGAACAGCATCAATTAATCCTTTCCTAATTCACCAAACTGCAGCTTATTTAAATATGGCTAGTGAGCACATTAAGGAACATTTTTAGCAAAATGTACACATTTTAAGAAGATGATAGGATCTCAGGCCGACTTGAAGAACCCAAACTTTGAGATAGTTTTGCTTCAGCAAGTTTCATTATCAGCTTACTAGTAATGAAAGATAAACAGATTTTTTTTAGATAAGTAGAACCATGAGCAGGTTCAAAGGAAAAATAATTAACCACTGCAAGCTTCCCAACACTTTATAGAAAGCAGAGATTCTTAGTCATTAGCATGAATGATAAACAGGCTGTGAAATTTATTGACTGCAGAGAGAAATGCCGCAGAGAACCCAGCTCTGTCAAGTTGTTTTTGACAACAGCAGAAGGAAACATTTACTTCCTTGCATCTCTGTCAGAGCAGGTCGGCTGATTGCATCTGCATGTAGACATGTGTGAAAACAACCGAGCTGCATTCTCTCCCACCGTTTACGGGCGATGCAGGTTGCAGCCCTGAAGCTGTTTTTTTTTTTTTTTTTTTTTAAACTGCAACTAGAGCCAAAAGGTTTACATTCTTCTACAGAGGGGAGGCGAGTCTCCCACTGGTTTACGTCACTGAGATACGAATGTTTCAGACATGGGAATGTTCACTTTAATGACTTTGCTAAAGAGAGTGGCAGAGCTGAATAAAGACACAGAAGTCAGAAGTAAAACGCTGTTGGGAAAGAAAACTACAACCTGGATGTGTTGTTTTGATCAGGGCTCAAACTTTTTAGGACAGTACTTCAAACTTTACACAGTCCTCAGTGTCTGATGGTGAAACTTTTCACATTAAAAAACATTATACAATGGATATAGAGCTTTAGAAGAATTATAACATGAATACGAATAAGAGATGTTTCACTTAGATTACTGGAGTGTTACACTAATGTAGATGGTACTTGTGAAAAACATTTTCTGTCCTGGGATCAATAAAGTATCAATCTATGCTCCTAGAATATTTTTTCTCTCCAAAACGTACTACAGTATTTCTACAAAACAACAATCCTTAAAGCTTCTACACTTTGAAGCAGGAAAGCGAAACAAATAAATAGATGAGGATTGAAGTCTGTGGTTTAAAACCATATTTTACAGAGGATTTATGATGCGTTTCTAAACTGTTTACCACTCACCATCTGGGCGTTGCATCATCTTCATGCTTATGTCGTCTGAACACAAAAGAAACATAAACAATAACCGTAGTAAGTGTCCAGCTTTAGGAGGAGCTGCTAAAGCCAATATAGTCATGAAAAAAAAACATTTACCCGTTACGGATTCGTTCTGAAATAGATCATCTGAAATAATACGAAATGCAGTTTTTAATGATAATTTCATTTCTCCAAATGACTAACCCACTGCTGATTACTCATAAAAAATACAAAGTGAGTTATTCTTCGTTTCTGTTTTTGCTCCAGTAATCACGTCATTGCTCATTTTCAGACAAGGGCACAGCAAAAGGGACATGCCGCTGAGTTGAACTTGTTTTAATATTTGGCAGATGTTACGTCCTTGCTTCTTCAGGGAGGTCTTAAAAATCAGACCAAAAGTTCTTTAAGGACATTTGGCTCAGGACAATTACATGAAGTGACATGAGACTGTACTCTGAACAACCATCAAATCTTTCTGGCTGCAGACAAAACCCAGTCACATGTGAGGAGTTTGTGGGATTCAATTAAAATGTTTCATAAAATGAATTTCCTGAGTGTTAAATCAATCACAATTAATAGCATTTTATAATAAAACTATATAGTGATGAAATAAGCGACATTTTTCAATTCAAAAACTCTTTTTGCAGCTAAATGACTGAACAGACATTTAAGCTCAACGGTGACCTGTTATTTAGGCTATTCAATCATCAGATTGGTTCAAAGTGTATTAAACACATTTATATTTCAAGTATTTAAGAAACTCCTGATTATTTATGGAGCTTCTTTGAAAAAATACGTCTTCAGAAATGTGAATGCAGACAATAACATTGCATTAAATAGGCTTATGTTAATGCGCATATATGTTAGGAAGCATACTGTTAAGTTGGACAAATCAAACAATATCCAGCTTGACATAATAGTATAAAACATGTCCAAAGTCAAGCTCACTTTCCCTTTTTACTGGCTTTGACAGAGTAGGCAACCCTGCCCATGGCTCCTTCTCCCCATTAGCTGCAATTCAGAGATCTGATCCAGATGTGTAGTGACTGTGGGGTCAGAGTCAGCCAGGGGTCAGATCAACATGAGCTCATGAAAGCTACTCAATCATGTCTTCTAAAAAAGTGTTAGACTACATGAAAGGGAAACCCTTTCAGGGCGACGCTGATGGCTAAAGGCAGAGATAAGCGGGTCTGAGAGCAGTGGAGGAAAATAGCTGGAAATCCTGGCATTACGCACCTCTGTTTTGATGAGTTATCTTTTGGCAGGCGTGCATCACAGAGAGGAAACGGGGAGGTGGTGCAAAAATTCGAGCAAGACAGCAGCTGCTGAAGTTCAGATTTAGAGGGTGGCACTGCAGGGAGTATTTATAATGGCAAACAGAATAAAAACAGGGCCTTTCCAGGATATATTTCAAGCAAGCTGAGTCCTTGTAACACTCTGGTATCAAAGTACCACACAACATAAATGTAACACATGTTAAGATACACAAAGAGGAGCTTATTTTCTACAGAAAGCCTGTGATAACCCTCACCCTGACGGCAACAGACTGAGGCTGGATAAACAATCAACATGTCTAATTAAAATGTTCAGGAAACAGCTGTGAGGGTCAAAAAAGGCAAACAAAGTGTCCTCAGAACATGAAAGCAACACCACCTCTGCTGGAAAAAAACCCCCAATTATTTTACTCAATACATACATTTTGTGAAACATAAGGACACAGTGTGTGAATTCACATTGTTTGGAAATCTAAAATTAGTCACCAAGCAGGATATCAAGCATTTATCTTCCATTTCCTAGATAGAAGAACAGCAACTCCACTGAGAGCTCCTTCGCTGCCAAACGCAGCTGAGTAACGACAGGAATTCAGAGACAGAACAAAGCAGTATATCTTGAAAATAAAAACCATTTTTCCATATGGTTTACTGGCTGCTTTTGATTCCAACTGACTGCCACATTTTTAAGGTTTCTGAAAGCTGCATGCAGCCATTAGCTGGCACAATAAACGCCCTCTGCTCAAACAGCGCAGTAAGCCCAAAATACAAGGCTTTGTCTCCACAGCCAGTGGATTATGGAGAAGTGAGAAATGTCTTTGATGGGTGAAATGCTGGATAAACTGGAAAAATACATGCCTGTTGCAAAAGTTTCCACGCACCTGGAACTTTGTCAAATTTTGTCACGTAACCTCAAACTTCTATTTTATTGCAATTTTGTGTGATAACAATACAAAGTCGTAAAAAACAAAAACATTTGCATCCGCTCCCCTCTGCTCTGCCGGCCCAAAATAAAACCAAATGTCCTTAAATTTGATTAGAAAGCATTTGACTGGACCATCCAGGAATATGCGACATAAGGAAAACATGGTGGTGTACTGGTAAAGGTTTAACATTTTAAACTGGTAAAATGGTAAAATGTAAAAATAAAAAGTTTCTTTTTTATTTTTCCACTTTATATAGTTGGTGTACAAATAGTAGTCTTCCAATCTTCCATTGGCTCCCTCCATTCTAATCCATTCAATTAGATTCAGGTTGAGCTAATAAACAAACAAGAAAGTCAGTCTCTCGATGAGCAAAGCCGGTAGAGAAATACTCCAATAGATTGCAGCTGCAATTTTAGCATAAGGTTATTTTATAAAAATATAATAATTGTAAACAAATGGAGAGGCTATGCATCATTTTCTTTCCACATCACTGTTCAACACTACTCTGTGTTGGTGTATTCCTTAATATCCCAATAAAAACATGTGATGTTTGTGATTATGCAATACAAAGTGGAAGATGTGTGCATGCTTTTACACAGTATACGGCACAGCAAAGACAGAAAGCAAACACCGCAAAAGCAAACATCACAAAGACTAAAGAACTGTGCGATCAACAAACGCGTCGGCCCCGTGGCCCTTGTGCTGAATTGCATCCAGATGACAGCAGGACGGGGAGCTGGGCTGATTCCAGAAAATTCAGCACAGCTTGGTGTAAAGAGTGGAGGCCGTCAATCCTGGGTCCACACAGAAAAAAATGTGATCGATCACATCATGCTAGGTGAAAACAGCATCACCGAGGAGGTTCATCTTGCCTGAGGATGTAACAAAAATGTTGCAGTCTTTCACAGATACCGTGTCAAAGTTCAAGAGGTTCTGACTTGAGCTTTAGGGTCTGTTTGTTCTCTACATGTCACAGCGAGCAATAAATCGCTTTCTGCATGCTTAGATGCTGCCCTACCATCCTACTTCACTGTTACATAGACGGATTTTAACATAATACTTTACCATTCTACAAAATTAACTTCCAGTGATAAGACTTTTAACAATATATACAGTCAGAGCAAATGTAAAGATTCACTTTTAAAAGCTAAATCTTTCCTTATGACCTAGTGCAACCTCGTCCATTTGGATTTAGACATCCTCTCCAGAGGACAGAGGCGGCATGAGGCTAATTTGGAAGCTGGAAAGTCAGGAGAAAAACAAAATCACTCACGGAACATTTTATATTTTGTTTGGACTGCAACAAATGGCTTACATTCATTCCGAGGCTCTGTCAAAGCCAGAACTGTTTATTTCGGGGACTAAAGTCTATTCAGGAGCCTGAAACGGGATGTAAACAAACATGGTGGTTTAAATTAAATGCCACATTTTTAACCAGCTACTTTTAGCATGTTTTGCTCATACAGCTAAAAAAAAAAACAAACAAAAAAAACATTATAAGTATATTCACTGCTAAACAAAGGATACATCTCTTTTGTTGCCATCTAATTTATTAGACTAACAAAAATTCAAGCAAACGCACTCAGTTTGTCTCTGTTAAACGTCACACAACCAACAAAGAAGGTCTTTTTCTTGTGTTTAAACAAAATGATATCAAGCAGATGGAGGCGTTTCCTCTGCTTGTGCCCCACAGCGGTCAGACCACAGTTCAAGTCACTGCTGAAGCTAAACAGATGCCTGGCAATCAAAAACATTTTCCACCCAACCCCTGATTTTGTCTGCACAGATGCGTGGGAGACTTTAGCTGGTATGATAATGGAAATGCTCAAAAAAGCCAAATTTTACAGCTACAATATGTTTTTATTAGGGGAAAAAAAGAGAAGTTTCTAACCCAGTCAATCACTGAAAACTCAACAAGTACAATACATTGATACTCATTTGATTGGATTCCTGATTTTAGCTCAAATCTTCCTTTTTTTTTTATAAACAAGAGCTTCTATGATCTTTAAGAAGGAGAGCTGTGCTGTGATGAGAGCAGACTCATTGTAACAAATGTCTAAATTAATTTTGGGGGGAAAAAAACATTAATTTATTAGAGTGTCTTCCATTTGGACTCAAATGCACAATTTGTAGGATGCCAGGACTAAGTTGCTTCCAACTCAGATCCCATGCCAGCACATAAACCACTCCCGTATTTAAAAGCCATTGCTTAACCAGCAGCAGTAAACTTTTTAATTAGGCCAAGATGAACGAAGGTGCCACAGCATGCCCCAGCATTCCTGTGTTATCCAGTCAAATCCAGTCATGCAGAAGACCTTTTCCACAGCCACTTGCTACAATGTCCGATTGTTTGTTCAAAGCACAGCACTCCTTAGAGGAGTCCAGAGAGTAAACCGATTTCACTAATGGCACAGTGAAAGGCTAAACTGAGACTGGAGCACAAGGAAACATTTGAGTCATATTGTTTGTGTATTATTGTACCACAAATATAAAGTATAAACTGAGCTTAAGAGGCATAAAATATATTTTTACATATCAGATTCATCATGGTTTGTTCTGCAAATCCAAACAAACTTTTTTCTCTTTTCAAAACAAATATTTGCCTCAGTGCTAATATAACACACAAAATCCTGTGGAGCAAGTAATTAAGATCATTATGTGAAAAAAATAAAAGATTGTTGATACATAGGAGTTAAAATGATGACTAAAATAATCAAAAATTAAAGTGTTATCAAACAAAGCTAATCATTTTAAGTGTTTGTAAAAAAAAAAAAATCCTAGCTTTTGATGCTGACATTGTTTTACTTGGCACAAAAAAATTCAATTACTTCACAAAAACAGTGAACTTAGCAAGGTTAAAAGTATTAACCTCTCTCTGACTTTTTCCATTAAGAACCAGAACAACCGCTGTTGAGCACGGAAAACGTTGTAATGCTTGTGAAATCAAGTTAAAACTAAACATTTTCTCTAAGTTAAGAACTCAGTTCAGACTATTAAAAGATTGTTAATAGAAAGGAGCAGAATGATGAACAAAATAATCAAAGCAGTTTCAAGTGTTAAGAATAGGAGCAAGAAGTATTGTAAATGATTTCAAAAGAGAGACACAGATAACAGAGCAAGCCTGGCAGAAATACAAAGTGAAAAATGTTAGAAAGAGAACTGGTGAGAATTGTCTCTAAAGATCACAGGACTGCCAAGATACTGAGTGACTCAGACAAGTTAGGAATTGTACTCACCAAGACGACAATCACTACAGCTCTGCACAAGAATGGGCTTTAAGGTTGCCAACCAAAACAAACCCAAAAAAAAACAACATAAAACTCTGCAGGATAGACCCTCAATTCAAACTAAAGTATGCTAAAAATGATAGCATACTTTACATGGTAGGACATGATAGCATGTCCTTTTAGTTTTTGTGCAAAAAGTCAGAAAGTCTGTTTTTAAGTGCAAAGGACAAAATGAAAACATCCACGGAAAGTGTTTCCAAAGATGTGTTAAAAAATCATATGCTGTGTTTAACAGCACTTCAATACTACTTTTATAACTGTAAAATTTTCATAGGGCACTATTAATCTTGTCATTCACTTGTAATGTGCTACATAACTGCCTTTACTGCAGGCACAAAACTCACAATTTAGAGTCATTTTAAGGAAATCTGATCAAAGTTAACCATATTTCAGATGTGAAAACATAAAATCTGGGGGTGTTGAGGCGTCGAGGCCTTGGTCTTCGCTTCGGCTGTCACAGGTTTGAGTGCTGACCTCATGACCTTTGCTGCATGTCTTCGTCTCCCTCTTTCATTACCCACTTTCCTGTCTGACAACTCTCAAATAAAGGCCACTAGAGCCAATAAAACATTTGAAAAAATGTTCCATTATTGTTATATTGTTAGTCAAATACAATGGCTAATACATCTGAACCGCATTAGTTCTTCAATTAACTGAAAAATATAAGTTTTACAGAATTCCATGAGCAACCCCAAATGAAGGAATGTTTTCCTTTTGGTTGCACAAACTGAGATTAAAAAATGGTCAAATGTTCGCACTGTCTAGACACAAATCAGATTAGATCACTTGCAAAAAAAAAAAAAAAAAAAAAAAAAAACACCACCATTTTTAGGGCCTTTGGGAAGGTTTTGAAAAGACCCGGAAAAACTTTTTTTGGAGG
>NW_015113358.1:183961-184969 GCF_001443285.1 Poecilia latipinna
AAAAGGTAAAAAGTTCCCCCTTTCAAAAAAAAAAAAAAATTAAAACACTTGAAAAAAAAAAAAAAAAAAAAAAAAAATCACACACACATTTTAGGGACTTCTGGAAGTCTGTGTAAAGTACCGGTAACACTTTATTTGAAGGGAGGTGAATAAGACTGACATGACACTTTCATAAACATGACATAACACCTGTCATGAACATGAATAAGCCTTCATGAATATTTATGACTGTTGTCATAAAGCGTCATTCGGTAAATTATGACACTTTTAATACAAAGTTGACATTATTCAAAATGTCTTTGTTATGACAACTTGACATTAACCAAGAAATCATTACTGATATAAATTTGTTATAAAAGTATTACTGATTGCACTTTAAAAATTAGGTAACTTTATGTTATTAAAGGTAAAATTTGAACAGTAATGATTTCCTGGTTAATGTCAAGTTGTCATAACAAAGACATTTTGAATAATGTCAACTTTGTATTAAAAGTGTCTAATTTACCGAATGACGCTTTATGACAACAGTCATAAATATTCATGAAGGCTTATTCATGTTCATGACAGGTGTTTATGACAGTGTCATGTCAGTCTTATTCAACCCCCTTCAAATAAAGTGTTACCAAAGTACCTAATCTGATTTTTATGTTCTGGCGCCAACCTAATAGTAGGCAATATGTAAAATCACTTTACATTTAAGTCTGCAACTAAGAATAGTGAGGAATTCAACAATAAAAAAAAACAATTAAGTGTGAAATTCCAATACGGAATTTGTGTTGCACAAAACAAACTTGGGCAAAAACAATGGCTTTGAGTCCAGATCTCACCAACCATAAACTCCTTCACCACTTTGCCTCGTGCTCCAAGCTCCAAGTGGTTCTCCAAACAGGATAACCACAAAACGACTGTGTGGTTCCATCTTACACACAGAACTGACTTGGCTGTGTCTGATCTGCATGCAAACAGTAGTGTTTTTTTGTTTTTGTTTTTCACGCTTTACTGCTCTGA
>NW_015113358.1:188615-198268 GCF_001443285.1 Poecilia latipinna
AAGTGTGAAATTCCAATACGGAATTTGTGTTGCACAAAACAAACTTGGGCAAAAACAATGGCTTTGAGTCCAGATCTCACCAACCATAAACTCCTTCACCACTTTGCCTCGTGCTCCAAGCTCCAAGTGGTTCTCCAAACAGGATAACCACAAAACGACTGTGTGGTTCCATCTTACACACAGAACTGACTTGGCTGTGTCTGATCTGCATGCAAACAGTAGTGTTTTTTTGTTTTTGTTTTTCACGCTTTACTGCTCTGAAGTCAGAGAAAGTCTTTAGTTCATGTTTTCTTATGAGCAACAGATGAAAAAAAACTTTTCTGACCACAAATATTTCTAGACCTCAATTGGGATGAAACACAAAACTTTCACATTCTGCAGCGTATGAAACCACTACAACAAATGTAGCTGAGTAAGTTTAACCACATGAACATCTAAGTTAAGGAGAGCTGAATGCTGCCTGCTGCTATGCTGTAATAAAATAATAAATTTCACTGTGGAGAAAGAAAAGGCAAGAATTTCAAGGGGCATCTCTACAAAAGCCCCAAAGAGGACAAACTATTGTGCATTTTGAAAATATTAGGCTAGTAAAGTGAACTCTGGAGCAAACACTTTTAGAGGATGAATATATAAAGCAACCTGTATTAGTCATAGTCGTATAGTTACATGTGTGATTGTGAGAGTTTCCATTTTCTGCATTATGACTTGTAGGAACAAATTTTGCCAGAGTGGCTTACAATAGACAGGTATGCACAGTCATTTATCACGCTTATGATGAAGAAAGGAGCATTTACACAGCAAACTCTGCACTGGTGGTGCTCTGCTTTACCGTGGCAACATCTGTGCAAATATGACCTTTATAAAGGACATCGGAAGCCAAAATTTAACAAGACTGACGGAAAAAACTTTCCGTGTCAATAAGGAGCAGGCGTCATTTCTAGCCACTTTACTAAAAGAAAAGATGCAAATTATATACAGAAATATACATTCACACTCTGTAGACGGCAGGTTGCAGATCCGTCTCAGTTTCAGCACAAAGTCGCTTTAAGGAAAACCAGAAATGCAAGGAGAAAAACCTCAGGAGACTAAAAGGGGTTGTAGTCCAGTAAGAACAAAAAACACCAAAAACAATCTGGTATTTAAATTGATGAATAAAAGCACAATGAGGATGGTGATGTGCATTTTGTTAGCTAGAAAGCTTCAGGTCAGAAGGTGGAGAGCAAAAGTTAAATAAAATGTGAACAAACAGAATGTAAGAAACCAATAAAATCCAAACCTGAACACAAAAGCCACACGCAACAACAGTAAAACTGTGGTTCCTCAAACTTATTCCTTTAAGCATTTGATGCATGTTTTTATATCTTGTGAAAGGACACAGCAGAAGGAACAGTTGAGCCATTGGAGACTTCACTTGAGCAACTCAAACTTTTACTCTGGGCATCTCCTTTGAGGACTTACCCACATGAGTGTTTCGCAAAATACGAGTTTCTTGAAATGTTTTCATTCACACAGAAACACAGAAAGTGCAGCAAAAGGGAGCAGTAATTATGTCAGAGCTTTAATACTGCCATAAATACTGGTGTGTACACACTGACGTTTGCACAAGGGGCAACAGACATAGGTGAGCCTGAAGTTGGACTGTGACATCACTGTCTCAAAAAACTTGTTGGTTGTATGCAGGAATGAAATGAGTCAGGTTAGATTTACCCTAAAAGCCGTAAAACAAGCTTTTCCTCTGGTTGCATGGCTGACTTTGTTGCCTTTAACTGTGTGACTATCCACAAATGCTGTGTATGTATTTCAGCTTCTGTGTATTCACACAACACACCATGGGAGACTTCCCTTGAGCAACCCAAACTTTTACAGTCTGCGCTACTTTAGGGCTAAGTAAAAATATTTTGTCTCTGGCCAGATCTGCTGTGATCACAAGAGGCACAATAAACAGAGATGCATTAAACATAAAACTTCCTGGAACAGCACCACCAAAAGGCCTATCAGGGGACATCCAATCCCCTCTGGCCCCTGAAGGCAGTTCAGGGCCTTTGATCCTCCAATAGCTGAACCGCAGCAGAAAGAGCTGCAGTCAGATGCAGGCACCACTGCAGCCCATGAGTGAAGGGCGGCACCCCCACTTCTTTTTATGAACAAAGCAAACAAAGCTACATCAGAAAAATAGAATATCTGAACACCAGGAAATGTAGATGCTGATCACTGTGCATCAACTTCCAACAATCCCAGTGGCAGCATTGAAACTGGCAGAGACTGTATGATACTGGAATGATAAATACTGCATGCAAGTCTTTTATTTTTACAAATACTATCAGGTTGCCCTCAAACAAACACATATACACGCATTACACAAGTGTTCACACGGATTTGACTTTTTGACATCTTGAATTGTGTCCAAGTCTCAAGTGTTTTACAGTCACTGATGTTTTTTCTTCAAGGATTGTCCCATATTCACCTCCAACTCTGACCAGCTTCCCTGCAAGTGCTAAAGAAAGTCTTCCCCACAGCATGATACCATCACCAACATGTTTCAATATGGGGTGTGTTCAAGGTGTTACCTTCCCACCACAAGTACTGTTTTTCATGTATGTCAAAAAGTCCAGTTGTGGTCTCATCCTCAGAACATTCAGAACATCTTCCACATATTTGCTCTCTTCTCCACTTGGATTATAGAAATCTACAAACGGGACTTCTAGTTTTTTTTTGTTTGTTTTTCTTTTCCAAACAATAACTTCTTGCCACTGTTCACGAAGAGCAGATTTGTGGAGTACATGAAACCCACCTGAGCTGTGGGTTGCTGCAGCTCCTCCATCACTTTGGAGGAGCTGCATTTTGTGTCTTTCGTGTTGGTCGATCTCATGCAAAGTACAGTGGCAGAAGAGTGGGAGATGTGAGTTGTGAAAATGCCCTTGTTTTTGGGTGTGCTAGTGAGGAACAGTAAGGTGAGAGGAGAACATCCCGCTGGCGGGATCCACATGGACACACCTGCATCTCCTCAGCTCATAAAGACCTCAGATCGCAAGGGGGCCCAAAACAATCTGCTCCAACATTAAAGGCACTTCTTCCTCAGGCAGATGTTAAAGACATCACATCCTCTTCACACAGATTAGTTCTATTTTTACAGCTGGATAGGCATCTGGACATGACTATCCTGAAGTCTAGACATGAGGAGAGCGGACTTTTATGACTAGGTCAGCTCTGCTTTTAATCTTTCTGTTCCTTTCCAGAAAAAAGGGAGACTCTGTTTGCCTATAAACAGTAAGAAGACCGATAGTCTGCTGATGTTTGTGAGAGTCATCAACCCAGTGTGTGAAAGAGATCCACAGCCAGCAGCAAGGGGAAATCGTCTGGGTCTCAGATACACGCGAAGCAGAAGATGCTAACTTTCCAGGCAAGCTCCAAGTGGGTTAAAGTGTCACTTGAAGGCTTTTGTTAATCCTTTACACGCTGTGTAAATGTTCCACTCTCTAACTCAGACCTGACATGCAACTGACCCGAGTCTGAAGCTGATATTTTCGGCTCTCCTCCATTGTCACTGCCAGGTTTGGACACAAAAGTACAACCACTACATTTTTCTTCTTGCCCACAAAACACGTAAACAAAAACATGCAATTAACCAAATCGGCTCTTTCTACATAAAACCACATGTAGGAAGACACTTAGGAGTGCGAAGCTATGCCTGTTCTCAGTAAACACAGGTATGTTTGTGCGCTCCTAGGACAAACATGGCAAAAGACAACAAAAAAAAGATTTACACACTAGTGAATTTCTCCTGTCTTGTCTCTCTGGAGTCGTTCCCACAACAGAAGGCAGGGGGCTGAAGCTCATGGTAAGCTTTGTTTTGGAAATGTGTGTGAGGAGAGAGCAATCAGCTGACTGTGGTGTGTGCTGAGGATTGAAAGACAGAGAAAGACATCCGCAAACATTTGTTCCAAAGTAGTGAAGCAAGTGTATAAAGTGGTACGATATGCAGAATCAAGCTGTTGTGATTCATCCACTGAGTGCATAATTAAGAGAGTTCTGGTTTTGATTAAATTCAAATGTATTCGGGATGTTCAAAGCAGATTAAAGCGCGGTGAAAAACTATTTGTCCTCTTACACAGATTTTGTATGTCGTTGCTTCTTCACACTCAAAATGTTTTAATTATGCAAACAAATTTTATATCTAGACAAAGACAAGCAGTGTCAATACAAACAGGAGTTTTCAAATTATTTTATTCACCAACGGAAAAATTATCTAAACCAACCTATGTGAAAAACTATTTGTCATTAAACCTGGCCTGAAACCTGGGTGTAGTGATAGACTCAGACTTGAACCTTCAGAGCCACATAAACAAAGCTACAAATTCCTCTTTTATTTAATCAGTCAGTGAGATAATTTCTAATAGCGCTTGGGGAGAATCAATATGTCTCTTTTTCTTTGTGTTCTGTTTTGGCAGCAGTAATTCTCACCTTGGATCTCTGCCATGGAAGATATTTTTGTCTCTTATTGTTGAATCAGGAACACTGATCTTAATTAAGAAAGTGAGGCTTTAGATGACGCTTTATGTTCTTTTATTACCTCTCGGATGAATCATCAGTTCACTCTTGAAGTAATTTCAGTAGTGTGGACACTTTGGGAAAGCTTCATTGCTGTTCCTTAGTTTCTCCATTTGAGAATAAAGTCTTTCACTGTGGTTTGCTGGACCCAGTAGTGAATTTGTTCCTGAACGTTTACAGACTGGTGAATACTGTGTTGTGTTTTGAGATCTCTTAGCCCATTCTCTGTTGTCAGACAGGCTTTGTTTAAGTCAACTTGACCGCACAGACGTGGCAGCAATCTGCATGAGGCTGATGAAACCGAGCCATTTGAAGCTCACCAACATTAAATCACGATTTAAGGGGAATTAAAAGTTTTAAGATAGCCCAGGTTGGTCAGTGGAAGGTCCTCCACTTTTTCGAGATTCAATAACAAGGTAACAAGTCCAGGAGGAAACCAGTGACATCCCAGTAACTCATTCTGGGGAATCCTGTTTATTTTCACTAAAACTACTAACCTACTTGTTGTATGCACTCAAATTTTCTTTGTCTGATAAGAAGTTGTTGTTTTGTTTTATTTCAATGATCTGAAACATTTCATGTAGTAAAAATAATAATAAAAACCTGTAAAAGCCACATCACTTTGCTGTGTGTCCTGGGTTTACAGTTGTTCTGGCAGGAGGCAAGCAACAAGTGGTGCGCTCTTCTGTGTCTCTACATCACTTTTCTGAGCAGCAGGAACAGCTGATCACCAAAGCAATTAAACAACAATAGCTCCCATTCAGTCGCCTCCTTACCTTCTGATAAGCCAGCTGGAGATAGTTGTAGGGGATCCTCCTGTTGAAGTCCTGTATGACCTCATCGCTGACCTTATGCACGGACTGGGTGCCAAGCTTCGCCTCAATGCATGCGTTCATGCACGCAGCCCTGCGCAGCACCACGTCGAAGAAGCGCAGGTCCGAGAAGGTTTCATGAAACGGGTGCTGGTCCTGGCACCTCAGCCGGCACCGGACCCGGATGCGCCGGACTCCCCCGTGGCTGCTGAGCGCTCCCTCCATGTAGCGCACCACGCTCTCATAGTCGCCGCCGTAGAAAGCCCGCACGGCGCTATCATACAACAGGTCGACCGGCTCCAGGAAGGCAGCTGAGCAGGGCAGCAAGTCGCCGGACAGCAGGAACACAGACAGGATCACCAGCGGACACAAGTTTCCATCCATCCTCTGCTTCGGTTCGGGCGGAGAGCAGCAGGAGACGGCTGGAGGCTCATCCAAAGCAATCAGCGCAGCCTCGGTTTACAGTAAATTTACAGACGTCCTCATAGATCCATTCAGCAAGGGAGCAGGGGCGGAAATATTGGCAGTGGACCGGGAACACACATGTTAAGACCCCTCATTGGCTCCGTAAACTCCTCCCCCCCCGTGAGATGAATGACTCGCACACAATCAGGGCTGCTGACCAGCAGACAGGCCAGATGGTGGGAGGCAGAGGAATCCTGCAGGGGGGGGATAAACACGATCCCATCACTGACATACCAACCACAGACACGTATATAACTAAATATTAGAGAATCTATTTACACATTGATATGTGAGCTTTTTGTTTTTAAAAGATCTATGTAAATTTCAACCCTAGTTTTTTTTTTTTTTTTTTTTTTCACATAACTTTTCTTTCGGAAGTCATGTGATTAATAAATGGAGTCCTTCTGTGGCTGATTTAATCTAAGCATAAACACAGCTGTTCTTTCAAGGGATGTTTAGAGAACATTAGTGAACAAACAGCATCATGACGACCAGGAAACACAGCTGAAAGGTCAAGGATGAAGTTGAGGAGAATTTTAAAGTAGGGCTGGGTTATGAGACAATATCTCAAGTTTTCAGGATTTCACTGAACGCTGAATACCTGCCAAGCAATGGCCGTCAACCCAGGCAGGAAGAGCAATGTGTTGACAGAAAGAGTTCAGTTTATAGAAAAGGCAAGAAGACATCATTGATAGTGCAAGCAAAAATATTTTAGCCATGGCCACTGTGAAACACATTATTGGCAGCATTATGCTATGGGGAGACCCCTTCTTTAGCTGAGATAGGGAATATAGTCAGAGTTGAATTGAAGATGGTACTGGAGGAAAACATGGTAGAGGGAACTTGGTTAGAGTTTCGCCTTGCAAACATAAAGCTAGAGTTGCAATGGACTGACCTACAGCAAACCCAATTGATGTGTTACAATGGTCCAGTCAAAGTCCAGACCTAATGTTAATGATTTGTGGCACAACTTAAAAACCAGTTCTTATAAATACTCTTCAGTCAGTCTAACAGTTTAACAGTTTTTCAAGGTAAGTAAATTACTTAGACTTTCTACCAGCCTTCAAGAAATGCTTAAAAACTATTGTTTTACACAACTCACCATTCAGCAGCTTATGAAACGCTGTGTTTGGAATCTCGCTCAAAGCAAAATACATTCTGACCCCAAACCGTTTAAAAATACTCATGTTTCTTAGCATGAATATCTTGTATTCCAGGCCTTCTGTCGTTTTGTTGCTCCTATTCATTGAATAAACTCACAAGGACACCCATAGCGAAGTTTATTCTGGACCTTTATATTGTCCAGAATACGCTTCAAGGGAAACTAAGGGGTTCCATTTGTGTCAAAAATAAGTAGAAGTCGTCATATGTGTAGATGTATGTTGCATGTAGATGATGCATATGTAGATGTTGCATATGTCTATGTTGCATATGCGTTCGCTGCATATGTGTTCACTGCATATGTCTATGTTGCATATCCCCATAGTAGAAACTGCATTCACGTGGTTTTCTGATTCGGACCCTTGTCTAATATAGGGACAATGTCTCCCTCAGGCGGTCAAAGCAGGGATATGCATATTACTTGTTTCTGTCAGAACAAATATTGGGTCTTAATTGTAAACAATTCATAATCTATGAAGGCTATTTTTAATTACAACAAAATATATTGACATTGTTGTAGAACATGTTGTTCTACAACAATAAGGTGTGCAAAGTAACCAAAACCTACATTATATTCAAGTTACTTTACTTAAAAAGTAATTTAACAACTTTCCAAGTTGTAGAACTCTGAAATATTTCACTCAGAGTAAAAAGTTAATTTTGTCAGTAATTCAGTTCATAAAGTGAAACATTAATCACATACTGAGGTTTTCAAGAATTTATTTGCGAACATTATGTCGATTTCCTGCTTACAGCTATTGAAGACACAATATTTAGGATTAAAATATTACATCAGATCAAAAGAAAACATATTTATTAAAGACATACTATCTTGATGAAACGTATGATTAATATCTGTTTAAAGGTGTTTCAGTCTGACAAATGAATCTGATCAGCAGGAATCGATGATTGCACTGAAGGTCACGCTATTTCAGTCTTTCTCTTTTACCCTTTTTTTTAATCATTTAGAAGCAGATTTTAAACTCCACCACATGATGACTCAACCACTAGGTGGCAGTGAAGTAAATCAATATTTTTTTTCATGTTAAAATGGTATTTACTGCGCATTTATTCATTCTTAGGAATGAAATAAACATAGATAGACCATCTTAAATCAAATATTGTAAAAATACTGCAACATAACATTATAAAAGTCTGGCACATGATTGAACACAGGTGATCTGGAAGGAAATTATTATTATTATTATTATTATTATTATTATTATTATTATTATTATTATTATTATTATTATTATTATTATTATTTAACACAAACATTCAGAGAAAGAAAACAATTTTCCTTTCGGACACAGCATGTACAAGTGGGTTTTTAATAATAGAGGAACATTATGTTCTATATATCGATATTTCATAATCTATAATCAATATAGTCAATATGTGGGTCACAGGTACACAACATTTGTGAGAGACAGAATCCAAAAACATGTAGAATCATATAATTAAATATAACTTTTTATGTGATATATTATCTGTTGAAGTTAAATTGTTTTGGGTAATTGCACTCAGACTGGAATGCTGAGATAAACAGAGTCTAAGTGGTATTTCTATTGTGATTAAGTTGTTTTTGAACAAAGCTTTTTTTTTCATGTTTTAGAGACTTGGACAGTTTTGAATGACCTCACTTTATACCAAAAAAAAAACGATATTAGTTTTTTTTTTTTTTTTTTTTTTTACATCATTAAAAAAAACACAGCCAGAAGAAAATGACATTGATATCACACAGCACATCATTTTAGCCGATTATTTTCTTCCTGCTGTACCCACCGCTTCTTGGAAATCAGGAAGGGCTGACCATAATCAGACTCCTTCAAGGAGAGGGCCAATTCTGTGAAAAACAGCCTATCTGCAGAAAGCATAACAAGGCAACTTAGGTCTGTTATTTTAGCAAAGACATTAAAGCATTTATCTCAACTGAGAGAATGGAAGCATCTTTGAAGAGACCTGAAATGAATTTATTACTAAATCGCAAGTTCTAATTTCACCAAGGAGGATATTGAATTTTGTTTCCCGGAGTTCTGTTTTCGTTCTAAATTTTTCTTTTTATGTTTTAAAAGTAATGTGATAATTTCAGTCTTTTACAGCAACTTTCTGGAAGTCACATTTCAGAGTTTGTCTTTCTTTACCACATTTTTCAGGTTTCTGTGTTTTCTGATAGGAAGACAAATCGAAAGTAGGTCATGCAGATAGACTTGTTCTCCCTCTGATAGCCCCACTCATTAGGATGCTGATAACATGAAGAATGAAGATGTTGAAGTGACAATACAAATTACAGGAAGGAAATTGTCTCAGTGTGGGAAAAGCTCTGATTGCTGGTGCATGAGTTCTTCGCACGTTCATTGCTGCTTTTCGTTTAGCAAAAGGTTATATATCTGCCACTATAGAGCACCATCTTAACTTAAAATATGTTATTTAAGAAAAGTTTCACACATTTATTTTACATGAATCTAATGCAAAAAGCAGAAAAAAAATCATTAAACCAATTAATAAACCCGTCAGTTCATGTCAATTAATGCCTACGTGGCAAATATTAGACATGCTACATTTGAATTTACCTGTTTAAAATCAGGGCCGGCTTAGATTCATGCAATCTGGTAAACATTCTAAAATATCACTGCAAAAAATGTTTATATATATATATATATATAT
>NW_015113358.1:202270-212099 GCF_001443285.1 Poecilia latipinna
ACACACACACACACACACACACACACACACACACGGACACACACACACACACACACACACACACACATTTAGGTGCACATCTGCTTATAAGCTGAGTGCCTTTGTTTGTGCTTTGTTTGTGTGTTCTGTGTGAGTCAGTCACTCTTCTCTTGTACTTACTTTTGGAGTCGATGTGCCTTTTCGTTGACCTCAACCATCCTACTGACGTACCAGGAGGTAACAATGATGGTCAAGATACCTGAGTTAAGCAAAATATTGTTAAAAAGTGTCATCTGCAGTCATGTCTGTGCTTAATTTGTTCATGTTTAATATAAAATACAAGGAAAACATAAAGAAAACAAAAACAAGCCCCTTGCTGCTCAATGTGTTTAAATTGATGGGATGCATTTGAAAACAAAATTTAGGAGCTTTTGAATTTATTAATCACGATTATCATTTTTTCCATTTAAACCATCTATGACTGAATAGATAAACAGATATATAAGATTTATACTGAGATGAAAACAATATTCTTCAACTTGACTTTAGGAAGATAATAATTGTTCGTCATAATTGCACAAATCTAGACACAGTTCCATTTAAAATATCTAAATAAGCAAGTAAACCAGCATTTTTAAACTTCACAGTGTTCTAAGTTAAATAACTATGTGGAGACAAAAAAAGGTCAATAAATCTATATTTTACATAAACATTATTTAAGCCATGTAGTTCAGTAATTGAAGTATTTAGCCTCAGCACCGATATTAAACTTTAAACACTTTTCACTGCAGAACACTCTCAGGATGGCTGCGTTTCTACTTTGTTCTTCTCTAGTTAATAATATTTTATTCTGGTTTTATTTACATTTCCATACTTAATTAAGAGGTTTTCATTTATGTATTTTGTTCCTGTCTTTTATCGCTACTGATAAAAGGCAGTAGTGATTAAATGGCCCCGG
Organism: Poecilia latipinna; assembly: GCF_001443285.1. Lineage (NCBI taxonomy): Eukaryota > Metazoa > Chordata > Actinopteri > Cyprinodontiformes > Poeciliidae > Poecilia > Poecilia latipinna. The sequence continues at coordinate 203,208 of NW_015113358.1, forward strand.
ACCACGGAAAACAAGGTTAAAAGCAGAAAAACATTTTGGATTGAAAGCATGCTAATGGAGCGACAGTGACTGGGTGTGAGCGCATGTTCAGCATTTTCCTCTCTCACCTTGTTGGGATTTTCAGGGCATCAAAGATATTTCTGATTTTAGCTTTTAAATGTCAACATACTGTAGTAACTACTACCTTTGGTTTACTCTAAAAAAATGCTGTTCGACTTTCCTTACACTCACGGTGTCCCTGTGTTGTGATCTATTAAATGTCCCGCATTCATTTGCAACATCTAATATCATTTAAAGACTAGTAATACATATGCTTACATTTAACCATCTTTAACTAGGATGATGCATGAACCACCCACATTAGAAGAAAATAAAAACACTGCTTGACTTGTTTTCAAAAATCCTGATAATTTCCTGTTTGTAATATCTTATGTTGTTATGTAATTAAATATTTGGTCACAAAACAAAAAAGTAGTGTTTTTCACAAAAGAGCAGTGATGTCTCTTGCATGAATGATGCTTTGGGCAACCACATCTTTGAGGAGCATCTTACACTCCTCCACACACAACCAAACACAAACATAGTTCCCTGATAGTCTGATGTGCAAAAGGAACATTTTTCAAATAACCTAGCAGATACATTAAGAACTAAATGAACAAGGATCTAAAATCCATACATATCAGATTACATTTAAGTCTCTGTTTATTGCTGAATACCCAAGTTCAAGTTTAATCAGTCTAGTGCTGCATATTAGACACTAAAGTCAGTTTGGACAGCAGCAGTATTAAAGCCATAATTTCATATAGTGCACAGCACCAAAGAGCATCCACCCACCATCCACTGCAAATATAAGCTACTTTATAAATTTTATTCACATTCAGTGCTGTAATTGGGCCTTCTGACCTAAGTCTATGCCACCCTGATCACGGAGTCATCTTATCCATTTCAAAAACCTCCATTACACAGAATAACCAAATTAACAGCAACTAACATATTCAATATTTACCAGTAAAAAGCTGCAACTACTGACCACTGGTGTAAATTAATTACTTATTATCAAGTTGCCATTATTAAATGATAACCTCAGATCATATTTCCAAGGTCGTTTGAAAAATAATAACTGACAAAGAAAGGCACCGACCAGCGAAGTACAATATCACCACCTTCCTAAAATAATGGCTTAAATAATATTTTATTTGCCAAAATGATTTTGACAAAATTTTTTAAAAATCACTACATTTTTTTCCTTCCAATAGATTTTTTTTTTCTTAGGCAGATGACGATATATTTATTTAAATAAACAAGATATTCAGTCATGTCATTCCTACCAGCGAGTATGAACAGCCCTCCTCCGCAGACAGCTGCTTTGACTTTGCTCTGTGGCATGGCATCCATGAAGCGAGTGCACTTCATTCCCAGTATGGAGACAATCAGCGCCATGGCGGAGAGGAAGAGGCTGACCAGAATCAGTGCTCTAGTGACCTGGACCTCAACTGCAGGATCACAAAGCAGAAAGCTTAAAGCAGGTTACTTTGAGTGGAACATCTCATAGATAAGCGCTGAAACTTACTTGGGAGCTTCAGTAGATACTTGTAATTTTCGCAGGTGGCCCTCTCGGAGGTGCCGCTGCAGGACATCCACAGACCGTCATAGGTGCGGTGTTTTGCTTGACTCTCCTTTCCCCACTCGACCATGAAAGTAGCGGCAATAGTAGCAGAGACTCCAACTAAGGAGAGGAGAAAACCAACGATCTGCAGTCCAGAGCTGGCCATCCTGTCCAGGTAAAAGCGCAGCGGGTGACTTCAACAATCGGAAAAATGTTAAAAGTAAAGTCAGTGGTGACTTATTGACCGCTGTGTCTGCCTCCTAAAAGACGCTCTAATTGCTGCGCTCAGTGGACGCCTCTATTTAAAGCCCCGGACTCGTGACGCATAAGGGGCTCATACTGTGCTGCTGATTGGGGGTGTAAATATGTCACCCGGAAGTCTTATCAAATAAAGTGATGGATGATGTGGGAAATCCGCAGACGCTATTGAAAATTCACTTGTAAGTTTATTCAGTGTATGACTGCAAATAAAGAAGTTAAAAGGAAAACCACGGTAAAGACAGGAACTGTACGAAAAGTGTAATAACATTAATGAGCAGTCCATACATATTAATGCCCAAATGCAAAACAAATTAAAAGTAAAATAATGCTCGTTTTAAATTTGGCAAAGTGAGCATGTGCTGCTGGCACAATTTAAACAACTGAATTGAATTCTGTTTCTGAACGTATTTGTTCCAAAATTGAGGAGCATAAACACTAAATGGCTTTTCTCACTTCTACAAATTTGCTCCCTAAAATTATCCTTCAAAAACAGGAAGCAAGGCTTTGTCTGATGTTAATATTTACAGGTTTGAATAAAAAGCAACCGATAGGATAGGTTTGTGAAATACTCGTCTCCACTGTGTAATTAGCCACCAATTCTTACCCTGAATTTTATCCAAAAACAACGACTTTTGTCTCATCTGCACTAAGGAGCTTCTGACTTGTCCACTCACTGGCCTTATCCATACACTTACTCATCGGCTGCATGGGAATTAAGTCACTTCAAAGTTCAAAGCTAAGTTCAAATCTATAAAGTTTCATGTCATCAGCAAAGATTTGGCAACACATGTTTTGATTTTCCAAACCACTAAAAGTCACCCGAGAATGAGGCCTTGTAGAACCTCAAATGTGATTTTTATTTGCTCAAATTTAGAATTACCAAATGAAACTAAATAGTTATGCTCTTCTTTTGTCTATCAACCAGTCAGTCTTATAACCAGCTGTATCATAAGCAGAGTCTGGGAAATAAAATAAATAACAACTATAAATGTTCTTTCTGCTACAGATGAGAATTAGCTTCAGTAACAACTCGTATGCGAGTTACCCTGCCTACATCACACATGTAGCTTTTTTAGGGCTAAATGATGTATTGTTTTGAGAGGTTTCTCTGCATGGTGGACCTGTAGACGTGTCCTTAAATCCTCCGAAGCAAAACACCTGTTGAAACACGTAGGAGATTTTTAGCTGTTATCACTTTCTGAGTTCTCATGACCACATTAGAGGAATGATGGTAGTCCAGAGCAGAAATTACAGGATTCTCAAAAGTACTACCATATTTTTAGTTTTTCCTAAAACTAGGTTAAAAGCTTCTATTGGTGTAGGGAATGAAATCAGATTGTAGTTTCAGACTTTGCTATTCCTCCCTTTCTTTCATGAAAAGCCATTGGTAGCTATAAGTACTGAGTCTACAAAGTCATAAAATTCAATTCATTTTAAGTTGAAAAACAATTATAGCTGCTCTTTTGCAAAAAAAAAAAAAAGAAAAAAAGTAGAATTTGTTTGTAGTTTACAGGATTTCCATCAGACTTCTACACAATTGGTCCAATAAGGAATGATCAGTGAATTGTATTATAACAACCCCATCAATATCAGTCAACACATCAAAAAGGAATCTCTTTATTGCTAAATACCACCATATCTTTTTTCAACATTCATTCATAATTTATTTACATTCAATCATATTTTTATGATACTCAAATCATGTTTAACTACATCTCAATCAAATCCTCTGCAATCTAATCCAGGCAACAAAACCTAACTTGAAAAATCTAGGAGATCATTTTTTAGGACGCCATTTTTCTGGAACAACACACCAAATAGCTTCTAACGACCTGCTTCTGTCAGCTACGCAACATCAACAAACTCTGAACAATCGGGTCCAGAAATGAGCTTGAGATGTTGCTTCATGCTTTTGTTTCATCACATTTCGACCGCTGCGATAGCCTGTTAAAGTGTCCAGAACGAAAAAGGAGTTGCTCCGTTTGCAGCTGGAACAAAACTCTGCTGGTTTGTGTCAGCTCCAGATGCGCGCTAACAGAAGAGCCCACATCACCCTTGATTTAAAATGTATTCTCTGACTCCCTGTAGCGCATCGTATGATAAAATCCTGGTTTTGAAATTCAGTTCACAACATGGGCAGCCTGTAATTTTCATTCAGTCTTACTCTTCAGCCCTGATGTTATGATGTGCTTCATAAATGTTCCTTCAACTGTATTTTTTTTTTTTTTTTTTTTTTACTTCAAAACACTTTAAAGCTCCTGTCTGTGGAAGGTGCTTTAAAAAGAATTTCTTATTTGCTTTTACCACTTTGTAAACGTCACATTCACTGAAATTACTTCTTAGCATACCAACATCCAAAAATGGCGTATACGATATCCATTAAGCTTAATCAGGGATGTCTTTATCAGTGTAATCTCTTTATGTATCTTTTCTAGAAAGCACGCTGCCCAACGCTAAATGGAAAGCTGTCCAAGAGGAGACATTTCACCCAAATAGCTGAAGAAGGTTAACGACCTTAATTGTAATTCCTCTTTAGCGCAATCCACAGCAGCAAGCTTGTGTTTATACAAGAGAAGTCTTCATTTTTTCCAATGGTTATCTGATTATTTGACCGTATTTGGTGAGGAGGATGCCAGTTTGTAAACAATTGTACGTGGTTCGTAGATTGTAATCATTCTCCACCCTTTCCTGAAATGATTCCCCATCAAAACATTTATTTTTTTTCTGTTGCCGTGCTTCATCTGCAGCTTTTCTCTAAAATTATTGATCATTCTCAACACCACCATTGTTAGACGAGGTTTCCCTGCAGGTCAAAGTTTTTTGTTGTTGTTTTTTTTCCCCCTCTGCTGTACGACTGCAGTCAGCAGACTTTACCAGATGGTAGACGACAATATCAGGAAATCTGCTGTGTGTATTATGTGTTGGAAATGTGTGTTTAAAACTCGTCAAATCCAGGAAGGAGGCTTTACGATCACTGAACAGGTGTAACTATGTTTTCAGAATCATTTTAAAGAAAGATGCCTCATATTATGTCGGTAAATTGTCCACCTACGTGTGTGTTTCTTTATTTTCTAGTGTTACAGTTATATGGAAGCTGATTCACATCATTGGAGGTTTTACTTAGTGTTCAAAAACCTGAAAACAAGAATTTATCATGTTAGTACGTGTTTAATCAGCATAAGACGTAAATTGTGAGATTTAGCAGGTGTTAATTGAAGTGTTTACAATACTTCAAAAATAAGTAGACAAAAAAACAAATTTTTTAAAAATATTTGTCTGTTTTTAAGACTTAAAAGAGTTGAATACTGAAATATGTTCAGTTTTAGGCCTCATGACACAATCCTCTTTTCATGCATTCCGGAAAATGCATGACTGCATTTACTAGAGTACAATTTTGTCTGTTTATTGTACTTTCACTTAAGTACATTGTTTGAGTGCTTTTTTCCAGCACTGCCAAGCATCATCCCTGTCTCACAGTAAGGACAGTGTTGGTTTTTGGTTTTCGTCATTTTTGTGTCAGTGAATGTCACTTTCGAAAAGCACAATTTATTTTCTGTTTGTTTTCCTGCTAGGAAGTGACTGGGCACAGTGTAATTCACGTTCCGTAAACATAATTAGAAGTTGGTATGCCTGCTGATGATCAGCAATGCACGATACAACCGTTGTACTGTAGAAATGATAACAATTTTGGCCAATGATGGAGTCTACAGAACACCAGACACACTATAAGAATAATAATGTAACCTGGAAAGTGCGTGGAAGTTAGAAAATACAAGGAATTTGTTTTACCACCTTAAAACGAAGCAATGCAGCTGAATACAAGTTCCAGTCACAACAGAAAAGGCAGGATTTGACGCAGACATCCATTAAATTAAAGTTATTGTGTTTCTACATTGAGATTTTCATTTAAGTTTGATTTAACCAGATAGTCATCATTGAGATTAACTTCATTTTTTTTGCTCTGTTTCACCAGCCTGTCAGACCACAAGAAATCATAAAAACAAGACATGTCTGGTAACAAAGTAGGCTCAAGGATCATTCCTCAGTCTAAAGGACTTAAAGAAACGATGAGAAACAAAGTCAAAGACATCCAGCAATATGAAAAAGGATCTCAAAGCCATTTGTGAGGCTTTGGGACTAGAACGAACCACAGTCAGTACCATTTTTCATAAATGGCAAAACTGAAACAGTGCTAAAGCATCCCAGGCTTCTCTATCCTACCACAATCACACAGCCCAACCAGAAGAACTCAGACCGACATCTAATGCACAGCGGACCTCAATTGTCTGAGTTAATGTCTGTGGTCATGATTCAGCAAAACACACAGAGGAGAGGTCATTTTCCATGTAATATATTCCACTTCCTGCAAGGCTGTACTGTTGGTACTGTAGATAATCTTTACATGCAGTAAATCCTCCTACCCCAATTTCAGTGTCTCTATGAATATCTTATCCAAAAAAAATCATTTTGTCTCTTTTTCTGGAGATGTAAATAAGTATGCCACCAGATTGCAATAAAACAAGCCTATTTAAAAGCAACACCTGTTGAATGATGACACACACTGCTGTGTGCCATCTTGAATCATTGCAGGAGTTTATTATTAGCAGCTAAATTAGATGTTTTCCTTCCCCTTCCAGTATCTAAAGATAGTTATAAAACCCTTACTTTCCTAAATCCTAAAAAAAGACAATCAACTGAAAAGTTCTTAGTTGCTCAATAGCTGTATCACTGTTATGATGCTGTGAGTCAATTAGGAATTTAACTTTATATTGTGAAACATTTCCCATTATAGACAAAATGTACCTGATCATGTTGCCTGGTCAGCAGTTACACCCACTAGATTACGTGGTTTAGCGTCAGAGGATGTTGGGGGAAATGATGCTGCAAAAATAATCCAGAACATGGGAGTCAATGCTGTTTCAGCCAATAACAAAGCTCTTTTTCTGTTCATTAAATAAGAAAACTTAAGGCTCCATATATGATCAAAGTGAAAATTAAACTGAAGCTTTAGCATTGAGTTTTGCTAGACCAAATCAAAAACAGTTTAACAAAAGAAAATAAAATACAAAATCACTGATTTTGATGGCAAAATAGCAACCTTTCTTTAAATTATATCTTGAGTTTTAGCTTCAAAGAAAATAACTGAAAGGTGTCACTTAAAAAGTGTTTCGGCTAGTCTGCAAAAATGAAGTGCAAGTAATGTGCTGCTTTAAAAAAAATAATAACAAAACATTAATACTTTTTGGTACATGCCCAAAATAATGGAAAGAGATTCTCTTCCCGTAGGATCACAAGACATTTCTCCAAAAGAAGGTCTCTGTCTCTGAGGACATTTTTGTAGTGAAGGCTTCTTCTTCTCTTTGTGTCTTTTAGCTCATGTTGGTACAGAACTCGTTTCTCTGTAGATAATGACAACCTCTTGCAATCTCAGTCAGCATGTTCACTATTGTTTTGTTTATTTGTTAGATTTTTATGCCTTTGTTTTTGCTTTTGACCTCTCTGGGACACAAACCCCATCACCTTCCCACACACCTTAATGCTGTGTGGGAAGGTGTCACGTGCTGTTTGCACTTGCATTTAATTGTTTTAACAGATGAAAGTGACTCCTCAGGCATCTGGGTATGGTAACCAAAGATGAACCTGACATGAGGTCGTCCACATACCCTTTCCTGACATTTGCCCTTACTTCTTTTGATTTTCCTCGAATGACGCACGAGGAAGCAGCGTGTTTGAGGTGTTGTCTTAAATTACATTCACAGGTGTGCTGCCTCCACTTCACTCAAAGGTTGTGATTTAACCTATCAGAAACTTGCAAAGCCATGACATCACATCTGGGCTTTGCCAAACTGTTTAAAGCAATAGTAGTTGTAAATCATGAAAAATGTGAGAAGAAAATAAAATAGGACAGCTTGATTTAACAAAAAAAGTTACATGTTTTTTTTGTTGTTTTTTTACTATGAACATCTATCAAATTCAACAAAATAGGATGTTTAGATTATTACTTTCTCTTTTAAGAACTGAAATATGTTGCAGTCAGTGTTTCTGTTTGCAAATTGTTCATAAAGCTGTAAACAAAAGTAATAAAAACACAAAATTATTAGTTATTTTATGTAAAGACACACCCATCTGAAAGAAAAATCTCTGTAATTGAATCGAATTATTGCTCTAAATAAAGCTAAATGCTGTAGGTCTCATCAAAATCAGGCTCAAATCCTTAAATTAACCATTATTTTGTGATAAACGAGAAACACAATCATAATGACGGTAAGGCAAGGTAATTTTATTTGCATAGCACATTTTCAGCAACAAGGCAGTTCAATTAGAAGGAAATACAAACAAAGCAACAAACCAAGGGAAAGACAAAAGGTATAAAAGTATAAAACTACATATCGGTTCTCCATGTTTAATAAGAATAAGTAGTCTGTCATTTATAAACTGGTGGAGGTTTCTCTGGATTCTTGTTCTGATAAAGCTAGATGTTGGTTCTCCATGTTTGGTAAGATTAGCAAAAGGAACTAAGTTTTGATGAAGAACTTAGCATGTCATGGCTAAAGTTTCTTCAAGGATTATGTAGAAGAGGTACACAGGTGTGAAATGATTGTGCCTTGTGATGAATGTTTTCCCCTGAAACATTGCACGGCCAGTGGCTCGATGTAACAGGCAGCTTTAATATAGCAGACGTACAATAAGCTCCATTCTGTAAAATTTCTACTGTATTTCATTTGGACTCTTGGACGTTGTGAATGGGAGTCTTCTTTATTCCTCTGAACTGGTCCTTGCAGGACTTCCTATCAGTGGTGTCTCATGCGTCATTGTGAGCACTATCACAAAGGGAGCAAGTGGACGTCTGGGAGGAACTTCAGCTGCATTGTAGCTCAGTTCTGGGAACAGGAGCAAACCATCTGAGTTAATTACATGTATATACGGCATATATATATATATATATATATATATATATATATATATATATATATATATATATATATATATATATATATACACACAGACAAAATTTTATTGAGAGA
>NW_015113358.1:215194-274662 GCF_001443285.1 Poecilia latipinna
CTGTGATATATATATATATATAGTATATATATATATATATATATATATATATATATATATATATATATATATATATATATATATATATATATATATATACTCAGTTAAATTACTTATTAGAGAAATAGTGGAACTAAGCAGTGAGTTCAAGTTGTGTGCCTTCCTGTTTATCTATTGTGTGTTTTACAAAGAAATATGACTTCACTACAAATGTTAAAGTGTCCATCAGCTAGAAGTTAAACAACTTTTTTTTTTCACAAAGGTTACTGAAAAACATAAATAAACATGAGTCGATCCACATACCAGAGAATTATCTGAAGGAGTAGATGCACATATTGTGCAAACACATCAAATTTAAGAATGACACGCCATCTAGTGGCTTGTCCAAAAACTGTCTGTGGCAGGACTGAGCAGGGTGAGATACCTGGCAGAAAACTTTATTTATTTAAGCATTGGGAAATTACTGTAATAGCAAACTGTGTAATGTTTTGAGTGATCAGTGCTGCTTCTGAGCTCATATATTGTCATAAATGTTGCTAAAATTGAAAACTGGCTTCCAAAACAGATAGATAGATAGATAGATAGATAGATAGATAGATAGATAGATAGATAGATAGATAGATAGATAGATAGATAGATAGAATCAGGAAAGATTGATTTCCGTCTGACTGCCGTTAAGCTTATTTCTCAGGAACTGTACAATCTGTCTGACCTGTCAGACAGGTGTACGTTTTTATGGCTGCATTCCATTTCTGTGCTCTGGTACATGTATGCTGTGAAGACAGTTCCTCCCTTAAAGTTTTTAGACCTTTAACGTTGTCACCGTTTGCCACATTACATCTACACATGTCACTAATGACACTTTATGGATCCATCTGGTTGTCTTTTAAGGAACTGCCAGATTCTCTGTTGAGCCAGAAGAAAATTGTGTCCACAGTATGATTTTGCCGTCACCATGTTTCAATGTGGGAATGATGTGTTTAGGGTGATGTACTGCATCAGTTTTAGACCAAACACCATTTTGCGTTTAGACCAGACAGCGCAGTTTTGGCCCGTCTAACCAGAGCACCTCTGCCTATATGTTTGGTTTGTTTGAGGCCTCATTATTTAAACAGAAGCTGTTTTTTTGCCACTTCAAAGGTTGAGTTTGTGAATGGTGCAACTGATACCTGTGTTGTATACAGGTTTCCCCAGCTTCCCCAAAGTTACCATGGACCCTTGGCTGTTTCTCTGGTTAATGTTTCCCTTTGACTTTTTTGGTAGGTTTGCTGTACTGCCATACTCTTTCCATTTTCAGATAAGAGAAATCCATGAAATGATATTTTATGACATAACTTTATTTGTTCTTTAATAATGTTCTCCAGCAAACCTTTGAGGCTTTTCTCAGAGTTACGCATACTAACTCTGAGAATAAAAGATACATGGGTGGGACTCTGTTCATTAATTAGGTGAAACTCGAGCGAACCAGTTGCACCACATTTTATTCAGGGGTATCACCTCAAAGGAGGCATTTTATTTTTACTTGTAGATTTGTATCAATAATAAAAGTGTAACTACATTCCTATCTTTCCACTTTGCCATTAAGCACTGCAGTAGTATCTTATTAACTACACCACAGTTGGGGGTGATGTGGTGGCGCAGGGTTCAACCCACGTTAGTCCTCAATGCTGCTGTTGCCGCATGTCTTTCCTCTCTCTCTCATTACCCTACTGTCAAATAAAGGCCACTAGTACCAAAAAAAAAAAATCTACACCTGGGTTTCTGTTTATGATGCAACAAAAGTAGTGAAAAGAGTTTGAACATCTTTGGAAAGCAGTTTATACTGGAGTAAATCCGATAAACTGCTTTTAATTTCAGTAATATTATTCCACACAGCAGTGTAGTCATCTCATTATTTCTAATCTTACTCTCAGCTGTTTAAGAGAATAAACTGATTTAAAGGATAAAACTAAAACAACTGCTTGCCATTCTCTGTAACATAAACAGTACGGTTTCTTAAGATTTGAAGTGCTTTGTCATGCTGCTGATGTTCCGGTCAGATTTGTTGGAAAATATGCAGGCGTGTGTGTTTAGATTTTATTGTGGTGTTAGCGTTCAACATATGCTTTATTGTTTGTAGCGTGTTTAGTTGTGGTAGCAGCTTTGTTAAGACAATATCCAAGACAAGTTTCCCCTTTGAAGATGATAAAGTTTACATCTATTTAAAGCGGTTGGTGGAAACGTGGTAAAACATGCAGATCTAGTGGTGTGTCATAACTTTAATTTGTAGCTCAGTTACTCGTAGAAACATAAAGCTAACATTACTCCTTATATTTTTGTACTTGATGGAATTAATCATGTTGTAATGCATGTCTCTTCTGACTCGTTGCCTCCAACTACCGGCCTCTCCAGCAGACTAACATCCTAAAATAATTTGATTCCTTGTCACTTTGTGCATGCCTAAACACAGCTCCAGTGAATTGCCTTGGCATGTATAGGAGCGATGACTCCCAGTGTTTGTTGGGGCTGGCTGCCACTCCAAACCAGTCCGATGTCATTCCTGCATCAGGCACAGCTCTGACTGCCTCAAGGCCAAACGGCTGGGAGATTTTCTGTCGGCTCACTTTCAGGTCGTCACACACATCAGCAGTCAGGATGGGCTTCACAACGTCTGTAGATCAGTTTCAGCCTGAAAAACCTACCGAAGTTCGAGGAAAACAAAGCAAAAATTTTTGACGGTAATTGAAGGAAAATAAACACTTTAAGCTGGGAAAATACACAGTGGATGATCAAATGTGTGTTGTGAATACAGGAATGATTTCCACTCTTGCAGGTTTCTTCTGTTTTTGCTATATTTTTTTTGGCAAATTTTACTTTCAGGTAGAGATGAAAATGACACTTTTAAATTACTGTTTTACTTATTAGCCCTATCTTAAACCTGGCCCTATGTTAAAAAGTAATTGGACCATCTCATATCTGATATCTGGTTGGGCCACCCTGAGCAGAAACAACTGACATCCGGCATTTCTGATAACTGGTGACGAATCTATTACAGAATTTTGGCAAGTTTTGGCAGAAATGTTCCAACTGTCTGGTTTTGAGATTTTTTTTGTGTGTTTATTTTTAATTAAACCTTTATTTAATAATATAAAGAAAAACTCCATTGTGATTGAGAATTTTTTTCACAATGTTGATCTGACCAATAAAGCACAAGACCAATTGACAACTATCACATGATGAAGTACAGTAGTATCACAATACTAATTTTAAAATGTAAGAGCATGTTTAACATAAACAGCCTGTTATTGTTATGTTTCTGCATCCTGACCGGTTTTAAAGTCAGATTAGATCATCTCACTCTGATTTGGATCTGCACTTTAGCCAAGACAAATCCAAAACTCTCATCTCCCTGTATGATCCAACACCACATACAGAAATACTATTGTAGCATTTCTGACGAATGAAGACATTTCTAAACAATAACAGTATTTAGAAGGGACAACAATTTGGGTAAGCCCTATTTTCATACAAAAAATGGATAAAAACTTTAAGAGTTTACATCTACCCGTCAGTCTACTGTAATTTGAAACTTGAACAAGCAAAACACCAAGACTGGCTGTGGCTGTTGGACCCACATCCTCCTAAAGCCGGTCTTGGCAAGGTACCTGCTATGGTATTTGGTTCAGCTCTTTCCAAAACATTCTGGACGTGTCACTGGATAGAGACAAAGCTTAAAGCTCTTAAGCAAAACACTTTTTGTTTAAAGTTTTGGTCTTGCTAATTGACTCTTATTATGTCAAAGTAAATTTTGACAATGAAGGTGCTCAGATAATGTCTTCACTTCAAACACGTTAGTCTAATGTATTTAATGCAATGACTGAAGTGAGTTTTCAAATGTAATTGCACATTTTAAGCCGTTGTGGTGTCCAATTGTCTCTTTTTGACAAAAGCAGAGTGTGGTTTTGCTCTGCAGAGGGCTGGATCACATCTGACATAATAGTTCCCCGACTCCCTCCACCGGTTTTTCCTGAAGATGCGCCCCAGGCATTATCAGAGCGAGAAGAAGGAAATAAACCAACAGAAGTCAACATCAGTAATAAAGCCTTTTTTCATTTTACGCAGTCACATGAAAAACATTTGACAAGGAGGAAGACTGTCAAGGCTTTATTCTTTCTCTCTTTTTCTTTTATACAATGAAGGACTTTCATTTTGATATTTAGACAGAAACCTGTGAGGTAGGTAATTAGCAGTTCAACCCCCTCCAGCTTCTCTCCCTCCCTCTCCAAACAGTGGGTGTGTCTTCGTGTCTGAACACGGCGTGCTGCAGTTGACAGACGGCTGTACTCACATTTCTACCTGCCAGGTGAGACACGGAAAAATGGCCTGTCCTCGCTGCTTATTGCGCTCACCTTTCTTCAGTACCTTAAACCAACCAGGTCAGGTGAGCTGATTTACCTCTGGATTTTATTTCTCTTTATCACCGTTAAGGTCGCTCAGTTTGCAAGGAGAACACCTGCTGCACCTGATTTATTGTAGTAGTATACGAAGACGAGTTTGAGCTTGAATAAATATTTGTTTGAATATCTTCTATTTGTTTTAGTGACAGCAAGGAAAAGGACGATCAGACACACTCTCATGCACACACTGTTAAACCAAAATCCCTTTTTTTTGTGTCTTCTCTTCAACAGGATTCTTTCACAGCAGTTCAGTTGCCCGCACAGCTGGAAACTTTGCCTGGGAATTTCTCAGCTTTAAAATTTCAGTCATTGTTTCTGGTCGTGTGTGTGATGTGCATCCACATCTAAAAGTGGGAGAGAGATCCCCAGTGGGAGGACCGAGTGGAAACTTGTGGTGGTTTTCGACAAAATCAGCTCAGATTATGTGTAATCTGCCTGGCTGCTGTTGGGTTTTATTTAGTAAATCTCTGGAAGCTTCAGAGCAGCAGCCACATGGCAGTAGGCCTCATCCTCTCGTCATAGGTCTACAACCCTAAAAATCCAGTGTGCATTTCGGATGTTCTCATTAAAACTACAAGACATCCAGCAGTGAAGCTGAAGTCCTGTCTGAGCTCAGCGGCGGCAAAACACTTTTTGTTGAGAGATGTTAAACCTGCAACAGTTCAGTTGACGCATCCCACAGGAGGGCACGGCAGTGGTGTTACCACATGCACACAAACCTCCAGTAATGTCAGGTATGTTGGTGAACCAGCTCCACTTATCCGTTCTCACATGATGGGCGTCAACTCTGTACTTTCCTTGAGCAGTGGCTCAATTTAATTAAAATTTTAAAAGAGGGGGAGAGGAAAAAAAAAAAAAAAAAAAAACACTTCCAGCAAATGATAGCAGCTCATACAAGGAAATAGCTGAGCTCATTTGCACATATTTCCATCCCGTTTGGAGGGATGCATCCAGGACAGAAGTGTTTTTCTTTTCTGCTTTATTAAGAAGGCTCTTACTAGTGCAAATGTTATTTGCACTAATACAAACAACATTGTTTTGTTTTACAATCGTTTTCTGTAATTGTCGAAATAAACTCACCGTCATTAATGTCTGGGCTTTACTCATTTCAGTGCATAGCAAACCCCTTTGAGCTCCGCACACTAGCAGATTCCTGCGCAACGTGAAGCTGGTAGACCAGTAGCAGTCAGAACAGTGTGTGTGTGTGTATCCACACTTAGCTTTGTCCACAGTGTCAGTACAGATTGCAAATGGTGTCGTAGTTTTGTGTGAAGCTGAAAACACACAACCTGCACAATAACTACCATCTAAAAGTGAGTAAAAGAAATGATCTCAAAATCAAAGAAAGCAAGACGTCATTTGCAATTTTTCAGGAAAGTTTTGGAAAGGATACAGTTCTGCCAAAATGTAGTTTCACTAAAGGCAAGTTTAGGATCACAGTTTGAGAAGCACAGTCTTAAAAAAAGACTAATGGTTAGAGTTGCAACTATTACCTGTACCCATTATGGTGATATGTAGTAAATAAATTTGAAGAAAAACAAAACAAAACAAAATTGCCTTGTTTACAGTAGTTTCCTACTGCAAGAGAATTGTGATCACAACTGCTGGTCAAAAAACACAAACATCTCAAATGCATCGACTGAAAGCATGCAGCGAAAAGTTAAGACCTTTGGCAAGTATTGTAAATTAAAATGGTATGTCTGAACTTAAAATAATTAAACGATTTCAAACATTTGTTGAATATTTGGATCTTATCTCAAGTCCTTCAAGTTAATAGTAATCAGATAATATTGACATGCGTCATATTTTTCCTAGAGCAAAGACTTATAATCTTGGGGTTCTTATGATCAATAAACACAAGGACTCAAAGTAATCAGTTAAATCACTTTTTAATCCCCAATGATTGAGGCGCCCACAAGGTGGCGCTCTCTTCAAATAATACATTAGAAGTCCCATTTATAAAGGAAATGGACACTCTGCTACAGCTTTACAATTTCTCAATCATTTTAAGTCCCTGAAAAGTAACATATGGCACACATCTCATTCAGTCAACAGTTAACACAAAGTTCAATTTGACAGCTTCACGTTTGTTTCCAGCAACTCAAACGGCTCATATTTGGGTTTAAAACAAACAAAAAAACCCCTCCACATTTCTGCCTGCAGCAGGAACACTCATTTTGGAAGCCAGTTTTCTATTTCAGTAACAGTTATGACAACATAGGAGCTCAGAAGCAGCACTGAGTATTCAAAAAATATTAAACAGGTTCCCAATAATTAATTTTAAACTTAAAAGAATAAATGTGCTCTTCGTTTGTTTCCTTTACTAAAAAAACAAGCACAAAAAACAAAAAAATCAAACAAAAAAACAACAGAAAATAGTAAATTTTTCAGCAGGACTTCTCTTCATTATGATGAACTTGTGCTGTGCTGTGTAATTGTTATGTTAATTCTGAACAGGAAGGGATGTCTGCCTTTGAACCAAAGACAAAAACCTGGAAGTGACGTCAGGAAAAGCTTGAACATGAGAAAACAATGGCAGGAAAGTCAAAATTCTGTATAAAAATAAATAGAAAGGTCCCTTTGTGAACATATATAACTGGTACAGCACAAAAATCAAAAGTAATCTAGAATATTACACAATCATTTCACATATTGACGGCACATCAGAATAATAAAAAAAAGAAAGAAAACCAAACATACCACCTGTATGTGGTAAGCACACATACTTGCTTACCACAAGCAAGTGTGGCAAGCACAATTTCAGCTTCAACAGACAAGCAACGTACATGCATCTCAGTTTCAGACTGGAGATATGAAAAAGTGGCAGAAAAGTCCTTTTATACAGAGGATATAAACAAGTAGATATTTTCTTTATTCATAGAGAACATTATTGGCTTTTTGTGGCATTAGCCCTTTCTGATTATTAAGTAAGAGCCGGATTATTTCATATACAGCTGAAATGCATGTACAGTCTCAGTAAGCATGCACAGAGAAACAGTGATTCATTTACAGTCATACTACGTTCAGCTTGAAGGTACAAAGGACAAACAATGCCTCTGAAAAGCAAGAAAGAACGGCCAGGAGCCATTTAATGGGTTGTTACTGCGCTCGCTGGAACAAAATAAAACAGAAAGCAAAGCCAGAGCTAACAGCACCGCGTTAAAGGCCTGTTTTTATTTTTCTAAAATTAAGAGCAAGAGAATAAACCCCCTAAAAGTCACGGGCTGCGTGGCACATAGAGAGAGTCTGTCTATTGAACAGCACAGATGTAAAAAGCAGCTGCCATGTTGATATACAAGACACTGTAGCAGCTGGAGCAGACCGACATGTCCCACATGAAGAAACTACATGGCTGCAGGACGTCCGCCCAGAAGAGGCGTAAAGCCTTGATGATGATGATGATGATTATGATGATGATGACGATGATGGCACAATCCAGAGTAAAACAAACGTCAGCACGCAATGACCAGAGCAAGTAAAAAGCCAGGTCCTTTAAAAACCTTAGAATCATGGGAGATTTTTGTGGCTAGACTGCTCCTTTGGCTAGTGCTGACGTCATCATTAACAAAATACAAAAAAAAAAAAAAAAAAAAAAAAAAAAAAAAATGTTGTTCCAACACTCATCGACCAACAACTCAGGTTTATGGGTTTAAAAAAGAAAGGAATACAAAAGAATCCCAAGTCTAAACACAAAGATTGTTCCAAAGCTTTTGGTGAAAGACAAGGTGAATGGTCAAAAAAAGGATAAATAAATATTTTTAAAAAAGGAAAAGACTACACAAAGAAAAAGGATGGATGGTTGACAGCATGTTTGGATAAGGTACAGATCTCGAGTCACCGCTTCTGATAGGCACCTGAAAAACAACAGATATTTATTAGGATTCTTTGTGTTGGTTGATCAGGCCACTTCTCTGTGCATTTTCTTTCTACTGCTTATTTTGAAAAAAATCTAACATAAATAAAACAAGGACTTACTGACGAATCAAAAAAAATAAATAAATAAATAAATAAATAAATTTCCCGTGTGAAAATTTCTGATTATTTAAGAATACTATGAAGTACCTCTATAAGCGGCTTCTGGTCTTTGTGGAGGGCGAGAGGCAGCATGGTGGTCCGAGTAGACGTACACCGAGCTAACATTCTCATAATCATGAGTACGAGGCTGAGGAGGCCTGAGACAACAGAGACACATCAGTCATCTGACACAAACAGAATCTGATTTACTGGAGTAAAACTACTGGTTGTTAAATGGGCTTTGTACCGGACAGGTCTGTTGTTGTTTCTCTGTCTGTGATATTCATACTCCTCTCTCGTTCTGGGCCAGGCAGCTTCCTCCGAACTTGACTGAGCGGATAAATAAATAAGTCAATTAATTAATAAGTCTGTAAAAAAAGTACATTAACGAAATAACAATCCTCTAGGTAAGTCAAACAAATAGGATAATTAAAAAGTCAGTTGTATAAGTAAATAAGTCAGTAAGTAAATGTAAACAAGGCAACACATGAATACAAGTCATTTTGATTCAGGTAGTAAAAATGTAAAGAATAAAATAAAATAAAATTGGCAAGTCAATAAAAAAAAAAAACAACAAAATAGATTAATAAGTACACAAATAATTAATAAAAATCAGTAATCTCCCCCCTCCCTCAATCCACCCATTTATACAAATTTACAGATAAATAATTATGCAATAAAATAATATTAGTTAATAATAAGTTGGTAAGAAATAATTGGTCGTAGTGGTTCAATGGAGTTGGATCTGTACAAAAGAAAACTGAAACATCCTTTCTTTTTAATCGTCAAGTCAACAAGTGATTGTCGTTATGTGATCGTCCAATGCTGCAGTCAACGACTCTGCTGGGTTTCCATAAATACAAACTTTTTAAACAGCTTTCAATAATTAATAAAACGGAGTACTGTTCAACAACTAGGATTAACTGGAATGCATGTATGAATAAATTGAAACTATTTTTTGTAAAGTGCCTTGCAGCAACATTTGTTGTGAATTGGTGACGCATAAATAAAATGAATTGAATTGAATTAAAGTCCGTCATGTTGTGAAGCGGCACTGTACAACTAAACAGAAGTGGTTGGTGTGGTCACTGGGAGATACCTTGTAGTTTCCCTCTGGTCGTTTTCTCTCCATGGCCATCTTCTCCATGGCCATCCTCTCTCGTTCCTTCTCTTTCTCACGTTCTCGGTTCTTTCTGTACTCCTTCTTCTCCTTTTCCATCAAGGATCGAGCAATTTCCTGTCAGATAGACAAAACATAACGATAGCAAAAGAACGACAAGGATCCATGTCCAAAAGGATTTCATGTGCATTCAGCTGAAATAATGTTCTCACCTTAAAAAAATCTAAAAATGAGGAGACTAATTACCGTAGCAGGACTTTAATTACTGAAATATTTGTCTTTAAATAATGACAAATATTTGTCTTTAAATAATGAATGGCTTAAGCATGAATTTAAAACTCAGGTTTGTCTGTGAATTAGTCGGAGTTCACTAAACTGAGGACAAAAACAAAAAAATATATCAAAAAGATGAAAAACAAGACCTTATAAAAACTTGCCTCATCTTTTGCCACCTGAGCTGCACGCTCCTGCATGTTGCTCATTCGCTGAAACAAGAAACATTTGAAAACTTGCATTAGGATAAAAATAAATGAGGGGAAAAAAGGGAAGAAAAAAGCATCCCAGACTTGGGGAAAACAATTACAGGTTGTGCCTGCCGTTTGTGGCAAGGCGAGTTTATTTGTAGCGCATTTAAGCAACAAGACAATTCAACTCACCTTGAGTTCCTCCTCCTGAAGTCTTCTTGCGACTTCCATGTCCTTCAGCTCTTGCTCCCGAAGGTCAAGGTTTGTCAACCCCTTTGTGGCTTCGGTCAACCCGTACTCGGTGTCTGGGATAATTGAGCCACTTCCTTTGTCAACATGGCCTGTAGGAGCAACGGAGTTATGAGCAAACCCATTGGTCTGTGCCAGAACCCGGAGAAACCAAGAACCAGTGAGAATACTACTGCTTGTTTCTTCACAATCAATGAAGAGTGATTGGAGATGCTTCTTGTGATTATATAGAGAGAGGTTTATCTAATTATGGAAATATGTTTTCTGATTTACTGATTACAAGATATCGAATTGGTGAGAAGCTATTGGTATGTTGTCATGAGGCATTTTTCAAAGGGCTGCAGTCCATCTTTACTGGCGTGTATCATGTTTTGTTTAGTAGTTTCTCCTAATTTGGTTAATATTACATCCAGCTGAGCAGCCCTGAAGCCCGTTGTTAATGCCAAACCGTTCCAGTTCATGAAACCTGCAGAACATGAATAACACCCAGACTCAATATCACAAACCAGGAAACAATGGCAGAAAGAGAAAATCCCACAACATGGAAGCAAAGAGAAACATCTAAACCATCATCATCGTTCTGATCAGAGCCATTAGTGATTAGTCTGTTAGATCGACCCACCACCGGAGATTTTCACAGCGGAAAGCAAGGACAGCAACCACACAAAGAGCCGACAGGCCCAGAGGGGCTCCGGTGGTACCTGTCTCTCTGCTGGGGTGGCTGTGACTGCGCTCCCTTCCAGGAGACTCAACCTGCATGAGGTCCCGGATCTCCCTGGCTCCTCCTCGAGCCTCGCCGTTTGCAAACACGTCAAACACTTCGACGGGGCTGGAGTGGATGCGCTGCCGGCTTCTGGCCTTCCTCCCACCATCATCCTCTTCCTCCTCCCAGGAGCCCCTCTGGTCTCTTGGCCTGTCCCTGCTGTATCCTGACTCCAAAGAGTCCATATCGAGTCCTCGGTCCCTGCTCCTGGCTCGTTGTCTGTCCTTTTGTCTGTGTCTGTCTCCGTCTCTCAGTCCATCATCGCTTGGTATTCTGTCTCTGGATTTTTCCCGTTCTCTTCTCTGCCTGGCATCCTGCTCCCTTACTCTTGTGTACTCCTCCATACGTCTCTCTGTTTTATAGTCCCTGTCCCTATCATGTCTCTGCCTGTCTTTCTCCCTGTCCTTGTCTCTTTCTACAGTAGTATGTGGAGGCGGCGGTCTGGCTGGTTTTTCCTTCCTCCTCATCACTCCATCTACTTCCATTTGCCCCTGCTCCCTGGCTCTGCCAGTGTATGAAGGCTCAAACTCTGGGTACCTGTCCCCATGCTTGCCTCTAGATGGCAGCAGGTGCTCTGGATACGGATCTGCGAGCTTGCTACGGCCTCGCTCTGCCTCCACGGGCTCCGGGTATCTGGAGTGACCACGAAGTGCCGCAGAGTCCTGCTTTGGGTACCGGCTCCTTTTAGCCTCGGCAGAATAATAATCTGGAGAGTGTTTTCTGTTTGAGCGCGACGGAGAGTACGAACCATGTAGGTCTGGAGATCGAGACGTCTGACGGGTTCGTTTGTCCACGTCGGCAGATCTCGGCTCTGATGAAGGACGAAGAGTGGGGGGACGAATGGTGAGAAAAAAACAAAAAGGAAGCTATGAGCCAAGGCTGCTGTTAAGCATGCAGGTAAACGCAACACCTGTGAGGAGACGGATGGTCAAGGCACAGAGAGCATGCTATGGACGTAGGTGTTAGATGCTCGCAAAATGCCCAGAACTGTTTGCTTCGTGTTTCGAAGTTAGTGTGTGTATTCAAGAAAATAAAAATATTAGTTACGTATTCAAATAGTGCTCTCATAATACTGTGCAGCTCATTTCCTGTTCACGCTACAAGAAATCTGGAATTATTACAACAACAAACGTTCAGGACAACACCTCGGATCAGAGTTAGAAAAAACACCTCAATGAAAACCAGTCTGCTGGCTGTTGGCACGTGACAGACGAAGCAAGTGGAGATGAAAAAAGCTCAGATGAGAGTCATTGCAAAGGAATTCCTGTTATCTAACAGCCTGCTCAAATCACATAGACTTAGTTGTCTAAACGGAAAAAAAAAAGAGGGCGGAACAGAAATCACTGGTGCCTGGTCAAAGGTGATGAAACGAGTTTTAAATTTTATTCTTTTCTGTTTGGATTTTAAAAACGTCTCCTCCATACTCCATTTTCCTCAGCCAGTGTCAGGTGGAGACCTCCGTGCCGGAAACTAGCTGGTCACCGAGATTATCAAATACAGCAAAGAGCCTCTCATTTCCTGTGAGGAAATAAGAAACAAACTGGTTTCGCACGAGTGCTAATATGAGGTACCGTTTTGAGAGAAAATGTTCCCAAATGAACCCTAGCCTATGTGAAAAAGTAATCTGTCTGCGTTCATGCATCTGCAGCACCTGGGAATGAATGTTTTACATCACTATTAAGAATATCGGCTCACTCTTCTTACCAGAATAGTTTCAATTCATCCGTAAACAGCATTTCAATTAGATTTAAGTTTGAACTTTAACTAGGCCACTCCAAAACCTTAATTCTGTTTGAGTCATTCAGAAGTGGGCTTGTTTGTGTGTTTGATCATTTTACATCTTTGTATCTCAAGTGCACTTACGCTTAAAGCTGCAGTACGTAACTCTTATTAAATAAAATGATTCATTTTTTTTATTTTTACATATTTGCTAAAACTATCACTTTGTATGGTAGTATGAGACAGAATGTTGAAAAAAAATAGATAAAAAAAAATAAAATAGAGTTCCTTGTGGTCCTACTGCCATCTGCAGAAATACACTCACTTTATCACTGCCTGATATCAAAAAGTAAAGAGCTGAAATATTCAACTGTGACACAAGTTGAACATTTCTAATGGAAATCTAACATGCAGAGCACCGCTGCAGTCGAGAACGATTCGTATACCAACACATTTACGCAAAGCTACAATCCTGTAACCTGCAAGTTTCTTACTGACGTCTTTCCCACAGTGGTTGAGATGCAGAGTA
Source organism: Poecilia latipinna (assembly GCF_001443285.1). Classification (NCBI taxonomy): domain Eukaryota; kingdom Metazoa; phylum Chordata; class Actinopteri; order Cyprinodontiformes; family Poeciliidae; genus Poecilia; species Poecilia latipinna. Next base: position 228,489 of record NW_015113358.1, read on the forward strand.
AACAAAAGAGCAACTGCAGCCGCCAGCAAGATCACACTTAACCTGCTATGTGAACACACAAACCTAGCAGGGAGTTCACAATGCGAGTAGTTACGTAACTTACAGGGCTGGATGGCAAACATAGCGCTGCTGCCACAAAAATTATAACGAGAGCCAGTAAGAGCGACGGCAACCGTCACAAAGAGCTCAGGCAACACGATGGACAACAGGGATGGAAGGAGGCAGAAAGACCGACGGCAGCAGACACTTGCCCAGTCCTGTTTATGTCAACAAAGGGGCCAGTGTCTTTGTCTACACAAAGCCATAAGCACTCAGCAGCCACTTTGTTGAGAAGTGAGAGTCACAAATATGCCAGCTGAGGAAACCTGAGGATCAACACACTTCTTAATAAAAGAGAAACGAAACTATCTGGTAACCATTGAGATAAAAAAAAAAAGGTTTACATCTTCCCATAAAAAATCTCAATGTTCTGGAGGGGGAATGTCAGAGTCTATTTGACCTGCTAGATTCAGCCAGATGAGAGGAAAGAAAGGAGGAGAAAGAAAGAAAGAAACCACACCTAAATTCCCACCCCCCACCGAAAAACTTCAAGGCCGTGCTCAGACCTTGACGCTGCATGCTTAAAATGGGAAGAGTTATTTTCTACAAAGAAATCTTCATTTTGAAAACTGGAAATGATGTTCATTAAAATCCGTCAGCACGGGGTGAAATTTACAAAGCGCAAAAAAGAAAATGACTTTTTATGCAATCAAAAAAAATACGGTGCTACAGTAATATGAGTCATACATATTAGTGGGATGGGAATGAAAAACAATGTGCGACACACAAAGATGCTCGCCACCATATCAGAGACGTGTGACTAAAAGCTAAAACTTATGTTTCTGAGGTGTAAAAATCACTTAAGGATTCATGGGGTGTTCTTATAATGAATTCCTTAATCACCAACACTTCTGCTCATTTATAATTAGACAAAGCACATTAAAGCTGCAATTCAAGCACACTAAAAATCCCTTTACATCAGCGGCTGCACTCCGTTCTCCCACGAGTCTAATTCTAGATCTTTCCCTCCAGTCAGCAGCAGCAATCTTAAGGACCCCGATGAATCAAAGGCAAATCCTCTCACGTTTTCAGCAATGGAAGGAAACAGTTGTCTTGAAGAAAAAAAAAAAGCATTTTTACCCCTGTAGTCCCACATGAGCTCATACAGGCATCAAAAGGAAACAGCAAGACATCAACATGAGCTGCGGTGAGCTCCCCACCTCCGTGATCCTCAAAGTAATCCTCCTCATATTTTGCTTCCATCTGTTTCTGTCTCCTCCTTTCCTCTTTCATCATCTCCTTCTCATACAGCTTTCGAGCGATGGCCTGCAAAAAAACAAACACAGACCAAAGTGAACAGAAAACTGGATAATCTGTAACAAATGTGTTGGATCAGAAACAATGGGGGTAAGCAAATCATCACTCCATATTTTACAAGTATCAAAATGAGGAACAGTGTTGTTGATGGTCTTTTAGATTTACAGACACTTTCATGGACAGTGGATGAATCGACTAGAGTCGAACAATTTATGCCAGTTGTTTAGGAAAGCTTATTTAAAGATTTTATTTTATTAAATGGTGAGATGACAAGAAAAAGGGTGAAGAAGGAGAGGGAAGTCATGCCGCAAATGGCCCAAGCCTGGGAACCAAACCCAGAGCAACAGCGCCGATGACTGAAACCTTTGCACATTTTAAACATTGTCTCTGAGAGTTTGTGTTTCTTACGGCATCCTTCTCTTCCTGCTGTCGCTGCTGCTCCGCCTGTCGGACTAGTTCTTCCTGAATCTCCTGCGCGATCTCCACGTCCTGTCGCTCGCTGGGATTCCCGAAGAGTCGGTGAGTCAAAACAAGAAAGAGAAAGGTTAGGATACGAGCAAGGTTGCTATGGTCAGTTTAAATATTTCAAGTGAACATCAAAACGCATTTTTTTTTTTTTTTTTTTTTATTCAGATATGTATAATCCATCCATACAATACAGTAAAGAATTTCTGTGTGTGTTTTAATTTTTTTTTTCCTTATAAAAGCTTTGATGTCTGAGATTCAGAATTTCTATAATTATTCAGCTAATAAGCACTGAAATGCTTCTGAATATTATTAATAAAATACTTCAAAGCAATCCTTGGGTGTAAAGTGTAATCTGGAGAATAACCAGAGATGTTGGAGGAGTTTTTGGCAGGAGCTTCTCTGTGACGTTGGTCTCAGAAGGCTGCCTTGGCTCGCTCCTCTGCAAACATGTAGGCAACACCATCTGACTGGAAAGCTGTCACTTAAGGGCAGACACCACAGATTTTCTACCCTGCGCTGAACCTGTAACCAATCTGAATGTTAATGCAGAACGAGTTGAGCTCGATAAACAGGAGGGTAAAAAAAACAAAAAAACATTAGCATCTTAATATAAAGTAACCAGGTGTCTGATTTTGGCGTTAGTCTGCGAATGCCTGCTTGGAGGCCTACGAGTGGGAGTGCATGATGTGGCAGTAAACAACACGTTGCAGGATCAGTGCTCTCTCTACTGGAACAGTCCATACAGGTTTGAAACAGCACTTCATACGCTGACATCACCGAGTCAACAGTGTCACCGTGATTGTACAAATTGAAACTTTGCGGAAAGAATTTTCAAATTACGTTTCGAAACTCGTCCAGCAGATGTCATCACAAATTTGATTGTCTTCTTACTACTAAAGACTGTGGCACTGAACTCAGAATCTAGCAAATTTCTAATCAATGCACACCAGTAAACAGATTTAGGTTAGATTTAAGGCAAGACTATGTTCCGTTTTATCATTAATCTGGTTTGAAGATCCTATGTGTGAAACATGTAAACACACGGAAAACAACAAAGAGCTACATCTGATGCGTCTTCTGTGTTTGCAGGCAAAGGCAAAAACGTCAACAGAGAGAACAAAACTGTAAACAATGCAGGAGCGGGTTGGGATCACTCCTTGCCCGAAAGTGCAAATAGATCCATTTTGCTTAAAAGCCTACATTTATCATGATCACAGGCCAAAGACTCGTTCTTTGGCATTTTCTTTCTATTATTTGCCTGTCAACGTCTCTCTCTTTAACTGTTTAACAGACTGACGGATGGGCCCCTCCCCGTCAATCCCACAATGCATTGGGTTGTAACATCTGTGGTAATTCTCCATTTGCCTCACTATTTTTGTTTTTATGAACACCATCAGTGTCTAAGAAAAATGTTTAAGATTTGCAATTCAAGATGATATTTCATAGTTCTCACAAAGCAAAAGGCAGATTGTGTGTGTGCATGTGTGTGTGTATTGTTTGGGTTTGCTGATAAGGAAGTACAAATGTGACAAAAAACCCACTGCCACTAACTATGAGATAAAATTAACTTTTGTTTGGCAAAGATGAAGAAAAATATATTGGAGTTGATGATTTCATTGTGCAGTAATATCTAAGGCACATTTTTTATAAACAAATATGCAAAGTTTTCCCCTTTATCACCTTATAAATGCTATTCAGGAATGGGACATTCATTGCCAAAATAAGAAGTATGAGCTACAAACTTCAAAAAGCTCACAGGGTAAAAAAAAAAAGATACTTTTGCAGCTGCATCCAAATAGATACTGTAATTTATAGGCATTTTGTAATCTAAGATACCCACATGTCACTGTTCTGTTTCTGGTTCTGAATCTTGGCTATCTCGTCCTCCTCCTCCTGCAGCTTCTTGGCCACCTGCAGGTCCTTCTGCACCAGGCGGTTCTTATGGACGTTGGAAGCCAAGTGACTTTCGACTGCAGACACAAAAAGACAAGCACTGCTCTGAAGAGAACTGCGTACACACAAAGTGAAGACATGCTTCTTTATAGGTTTTCCTATCCGACGAGCTGTTGGGTTGTGAAAACCGTCTACAGAAGACAAGATGGACGCTTGGGGAAGCAGACACGTTTGGGTCTCATGTAATGGAAAAAAAAAAAAAAAAAAAAGCACAACTCGATTCATTGAGAAATGAAGGTTTGCAGCTGAGGCGTCTATCCAAGGTTACACGATGGCACACTGTGGCCGTACCAGATGATAAATCCTGCTTTGCTGACGCACTCGCTGCACTTTGCAGGCATGGAGAGCATCAGTCACTCGCTCGGCTCCGTTTCACCCAGTTATTGATGTGCTGCCAGCTTTGAGCGAACAGGACCAAATCCCATTTGGCGACTTAACAAAGAGAAGCTCCTATACGTTTTTGTCCTACGCAGCTGGGACCGAAAGAGGAAACTGAGTCATGGCTGTGCCAAAGTGATGAAGGGTCAAAGGGTTAACATTGATTTTTCTTTGAGAGGTTTTGATGACTTGAACCCTTATGGAAACTGTTTAAGGGGATAGTTGATGTCACAACAGGAGTGAGGTTTACACGTCATTCTGTCTGCCATCGATTCGTCTTTTGAAGGGAGGAGGAATGAAAACACAAACTTTAGTTTGAAAAGACCTCACTTAAATCTGAGATGAGTTAACACTTGAGCTAAGCTTTAATGAAGAGAACAAATTCCAAACGCTGACGGAGCCAGGCGGAAATTATTTCCATCTGACAACGGGATGCTTAAGTGCATGAGCAACATCTGAAATGAAAATAAAACCAGATGCTGAATAGAATTGGATGAGATGGCGTCAACCAACTGTTTTTAAAAAAATAAATAACTTTGTACATTGAGTGGACTAGCATGTGACATTAGCCAGTCTTCGTCTTCAGGGTCAACGGTGAAATGAAAAGATTTGTAGTGGCACAATTATGTTTAGCTGGCGATCACCGTGGATTTAAATAGGAAACACAAAATGATTCTCTCCAACACAGGCTCAGAGTTGAGTTAGGTCACATCTGGTCAGCTTTAGTGCATAATTAACTTTGTTATAGTGATATCAAGTGTCATATTGATGACACCGATAAAAAAAAAAGCCCATTGTTTAGCATGTACTGTTTTTCACCATGTAAACAGAAACTAACACCATGTTTTTTAAAAAAAATAATAATCTGAGCAATGATGTGTGACCTTTTTAAAATCAACAAATAAGTGGCGCCAAAAAATATGTGAAGATGTTCTTTGAATCTAGACTGATTAGGGAATTTAGATTTGTCTGTCCATCTCAACAGGAAAAGCCTTTCAGCCAAACTCAGGAGGAAGCAGATCAAACCAACAAACATCAAGATAAAAAAAAGCAACTTCTAAAGAAATACATGATGTGATTTATCTAAATAAGGTAAAAAAAATTAAATAAAAATCAGCAGCCAGGGAACAAATCCTTCAAAATGACATGCAGCTTTTTGTTCCGTTATTATGTAATACAATTCCCACAAACGGAGCTAATGGAGCATATGGGGACTGACACACAAACACACCCAGTTATTACAATAAGGCAGATTCAAACCAGACCACCTTTGTCCTACAAATAAGATAAGGCTCCAAAGCAACTGCAAGCACTCTGCACCATTCGCTCGGTTAACTGTGCAGGAGAATCTGATTTTGTGTTAGTTTAATGGGGGATTCATCCACTGACGCTGCAGTTTAATTTTACATTTATTCTGCAAGTGGGGCGACAACATGGAGCACGATGAGTTTTGGAAATGCCACACTTCAAAAGAAGCTTTTATCTTTCATTTCAAAGAGACGAAGAAGGCAGCATAATAATAATAAAAAAACAATAATCAGCATTTGAAGAAACTTTACAGGTATTTTTAAAGTTTTCTCTTTTTTTATGTAGATTGGTAATTGGCCAAATAAACTTACATTCTTATTCCAATATTTGGAAAAACCTATTGCTGGTATAAAAAAAAAAAAGACAAATTTTCAACACACTTAGCAATGAGCATGCATGACAGCATGCAGTCCAAGCCTCATAAAACCCAAATGTTGCACTAGAAATAACACACACATTACCAAACGGACTGCTTCACCAGCCCAATTACATGAGTGCAGCATGCAGCTGTGTAATAAAAAAGCAAAGTAACTGTTCAATCATGTTTTGTGACTAAAAGCAGAAACCCAGATGACAACATGATATTGTCCATCTCTACTGAAGACACATTTATTCAGCATAAGAGGATTCAGAGACTGAAACAAAGCATGTCTGAACTGTGCTTTCTTACTTTCTTGTTCCTGGAGGTTGTAGGCCAGGGAGTGGTCTTCCAGCACAGCAAAGTCTTTGCATACTGAGCAGGGGAGAAAAACAGAAAAAAAAAAAAACACAATATATTAAAATCTAATTCAGTTCTTAAAATATAATTTATAATTTAAATAACTGAATGACATAACATTAAGAATGACATGTTTTTCACATCTTTACAGTGACATCCCGTTCATCTGCTAACAACAAACAGTTCATTCAGTTTGCTGATTTTTATACGAGACAAGTAAATAAAATCCAGTATGGTCTGGACAGCTTGGTAAGAACACGATTCATGAATAATTTGGAATCGATACATTTTTAGACAAAAAAAGTGTATTGTATCCCATCGGTTATAATGGACAAGTATCAGATACCAAACTCAAACGTCTCTCTGCTGGCTCTCTAAACCTAGAGACAGAGAGATTTAAAGAGTGGCAAAAGCAAATGAGGTGGATTAGCATCGCTTGCCAACTCATTGTGTCAGTCAGGACATGATACAATCTCAGCTGCCCAGGAACTGAGCTGTTATTGTATCCAGCAACAGTCTTTGTTTAGAGATCTTTTCTGAATCATTGCGAGACAGACTGCTACAGGAGATCCTTCCTGCCCACATCATCATTCACAACAGACCTTTGAAGAAACATGATACGAGTTAAGGTCGATTTAATTTATTTATCCTTTGGGATAAATAAAACATTTCTGAACTGAACTAAATTTGCTAACAAAAAAAAAAGAAAAAAAAATCTGATTTAGGCAGCCAGAATTGCAAAGACTAATGATGGGGTTGGCATCTGGGATAGTTGACTGATTCAGCTTTACATATTAAAGAAAAAAATACACAGAGACGCACAGAAGAGGTTTTCCTGGAAATACCAATTTCCTTCTTCACCTGACATGCTGATTCAGCTTTTTCTTAAAAAAGACTATAATATACAAAAGATCTGCTGCCGGTTTCTTGATAGAGGAAGATAGTTTGAGTGTAACAAATGATGAAGATGTTATTTTTTTAAAACTGTTTATGCATCAAAACGTATTTTCTTAAGTACAATTGCTGTTAGTTGATGCTTTAATAAAACAAAGGTAATGACATTTTTAGTTTTGATGCCTTTAATGAATTTAAGTGTGGACCTGTTGTTTAGCAAGAACACTTCACCAAGAGGAAACTCAGTCATTCTGATCTCTGACCGATTGATTAGTGCAGCTAAAGTTTTTTTTTTATTTATTTATTTTATGTTTTATATTTGAACAGAGATGCAAAGCCAAACTATGTTTCTCAGTCTTATAAATAGGGCCATCATGTTGTGTGAAGAAGAAATGAAACCATAAAACAGGAACTACCATTTGCACTAAGACCAAAAAAAGGATCTCAACATTTTAGTTAAATATAATTCTGTCTCTTTTCTTCATGTTAGGCAAAAGCCAAAAAGAGCAAACAGCTATTTTACAAAGCAGCTGATTAAGGAACCAAAAACTGTTGCACAGCTCCATGTATCACTACACAACAAATGAAAATACAGAAAATATTACACAAAATCTAGATGTTTTACTATTTTAAATTAATCAGTAAGCACTACCTTGATGGCATCAAATCTGACAACAATCACTGATCATTTTCCACTGAATGCAAACCTACAGCAGCATTTGCATATCTAGTTTCAGTACAACTACTGACGGAACCAGTGTGGTTTGAGCAATCCTCCTGAAAACAATTCCGTTTGAAGAATGGGTGATTTCCACATAGAAAACACCCAGCAGTCCCTCACATCCATCTGAAGGGTTCTGAAATGAGCCCACCAGATTTTCTTTTCTCAATTTATTTTAAGATCTGGGACAAACTCGTCTCCAAATGCAGAAAGTTTCCTGCGTGGGAGAGCAAAACCGGAGGATTAAAACTGCGACTAATTGTTGATCCGGGCTGAAGTTAATTACTTTTGCCTCTGCTGGAAAAACTAAACATCACCCTTCGCCAGTGCAACATTTAGCAATGGTGTCATGCTACAGGAAGTTGTTCTTGACTCTTCATCTCTCTCTTTAGTAAGGACTGCTCTGAAGCAATAAAAAAAATATCAGGCGAGAATCAGATGTAGTAGATGGCTAAACAATGACAAGAGAAGGCCATGAAATCCCCACACTGACTCCTGCCAGCCTGGAATTTGATTAACAGAACACAGACATGACCATATGCTTAATCCTCTTAACCAAAGAAGCCTAAATGTTTTGTTGCTCATTTGCCCTTACCTTAACTGCAGTTTTAAGACTAAATTAGGGTTTGTGGGACAGCTGCAAAGAGCAACACTTTGGCAAACGGTGTTTACAACACCCATCTACTAGGGACAGAAGTATTGAAGTTTACGGCTGAGGTTAAGGCTCATTTAGACACATATGGTTGGAAATCAGAGGAGCATTGTATGCAGAGATTTTATAAGGCAATAGAATAAACAAACTCAACTCCTGATTAGGTTAAGTGGACACCTTCTTTAAAAGTCTCTTTTTAACACCATGTAAAGGAATAAAAGACAGTCATAAGTTACCGTTATTAGAGCTATGCTTTCCAAATAAATATTCCCCTTGCTACTATTTCTATGGCTTAAAATAATTTAATTGCCACACCATTGAACACTAATAGCCAGAATTCCATCCAGCTATGTGAAGCGTATGGTAGAGCAGCCTTGTCTCTCTCCAATATGTTGCTGTGCACTTCCAGTCAGCTGGATGAAGGAAGTTCACTACAGCTTTATGGGAATATTTCCAATTCTTAAAAAAACACCAGCAGTCATGGGAAAAACTAAAGATGTAGCAAAAACAACAATAAACATGATAAATATCAAGAATACAATTGTATAAACCAGCATGTCACATGATTTTAGTAGCAGCAAGATTAACTTGCTTTTCTGTATTATAAAAAAGAAACTTGGGTAATTTGAGTACACAACATATTAATGGTAGTATGATAATATTGTGCTGTCTTTTTTTTTCCTTTTTTTTTTTTTTTAGTAAAGGTTATTGAACCTTAATCAAGGTTGTGAAAAAAAAATCTCAGGCCAGATTCACAACTTCTCCGACTGCTCTCTGCATATTTGCCTCTGCGGACATGACTGAGCAGTAGAAACGCAGGTTTCTTCTCCCTCTGACCAGAATAACAAGCATGGTGCTGAGCAGCTGCTTCACACCGACAAGCATGGGTCGTTTAAGCACAACACGCACCCAGTGGCGATTCACAGCTGGTATCAGTAGCAATAGGAGGACACCGTTTCGCGCCTGTTTGTTATGTTTGGCAAGTGATTTAAACATATTAGAGTAAAGACAAAAATGTTCACAGCCAAAACACAACAGGGTTAGTCAATGTGTCATAACTGAGCTTGTTCTTCAGAGCTCTGGATGAGCAACATACCTAAATAATCAGACAACAACTCCATGTGATCAGCCTCGTGTCAGCTGACCAAAGAAACGCCACTGTTAGAGCCATATTCATATTCACATTTAAGAATTTTTACTTTAGCCCAATGACTGAGAAAACGCGGACACAATAATAAATGTTTCTTTCAGTCATCCTGACAGGAGGCAGATTTCCAACGGAATAAAAAAAAATGTAAAAATTAAAAAAAATATCTACGACACCTGCAGATTTGGCTAAGGATGGTGTTGTCTATATGCGAGTTCAGTATATTCAATACTGCTTGATATGCTAGCATCCGTTAGCTCTCATCACTGCCAAAGCATTTGAAAACAAACACCTGCAATTACTGGTTTAACGTTATCTCTTAGATAGTATCATCCATCCGCTAGCTAGTTTCGCATTTATTTGAGAAACGCGTTATTGGCATTACCCTCTTTCACTCCAGGTAGTTTTTTCTGGTCGATGCTAACGTTACATTCAGCCATGTCGTCTCCGGTAAGAAGTCAAAAAAACCGCTGACTTTCGAAGGTTAACGGCAGTCCGGTGATTGATCGCCTTTGCTCGTAAATCCCGGATTGATGGTCCAGGTGGTGGACTGCTGTTTTGATTAGTTTCGGTCACCACCCTCCGCCGATACGTCGCTGCTCAAGAGCTAGCGTGTCAGATTTCCGCCGAGCGTCCCTCCCTCCGTGCCTGACCGTGGACGCTTCCGACACCCTGACCACCAAGCCAACGAAAGCTACTGCACTTCCGGAGTAGATATTTCAAAAATAAAAGCTTTAGGCTTCCAATAGTGCAATTTATTGGCGGTTCTTGCATGAATCTCTGGACAAGTCCTTTCTTCTACCACCACACTTATACAAGCTTATATATGCAAGAAAACTTGTAAGTTGTTGTCTTTCATGTATGGTATTTTCCTACCAAAATTTAGTACTTTAATATATTTTTATTAAAGTGAAAGCAGAATGTAGCCATTACTCAAATTAGAGTGAAAACATACTTGATAGAAAAAGAAAGACAAAAAAGGCTATTCAAGAACTGAATAACTGACTATCAAATATTTTTAAAATGATGGATTCAGACCAATCAAATTATACAGCTCAGTACTGAGCTGCAAAATATACAGCTCAGTATTTTAAAGAAGTAAAAATTATTCAAATAGCATTATTACATAATGAAAGGCTTTTCCAAATGAAAATCTATTCTTACAGTAGGTAGTGTATAAAACTTGTAAGTACTTTCATGGCAAAATCTATTGTTTACTGAAGTCACTTGACCTTCAAATGGCCACAAAAGACTCAGCAGATAAAAAATAACATTAAAGCAATGGTGATCAAACAAGAATACTCACGTTAACATTAACTGTAAGTTTGCATCTGTGTCTAGAATTTTTGTTTCTTTATTTATATGTGTAAACAATCACAGAGTAGCCAGGAATTTCAACCATAATAATATTACCTGAATAAAAGTAAAGAGCATAGTGTAGTGAAACATTTTTTCAAAAACATTACTCACGCACATGCAACTGAGTAAATGTAACCAGTTGCCACCCAGTTGTCCGATAGATTTGTTTTTGCACCAATGAGTATGGTAATTACGAAACTTTTTCTTCTTCCTGCTCCCTTTTTCAGTTGTGTAAGTATTGTAAGTAAATGTGTTTGTGAATTAATGATGAAATTTGCTCAATCGAATAAATTGATTGACTGACTGATTGGTCAACAACTGGCCTCACATATCACTGACCAAGTTCACAAATAAGATAAATCTTAGCTTATAGGACTATATTAAAGTGCTTATCTTTGTTCTTAATGTCATCATTATTAATATGGTTATTAAGTTATAATTGATCATTTTTCATGAAATCATAATTATATGTTTACACTGATTCTAGTACAATATTATGAAAACAGAAAAAATAAGACTTAAATGTGGATGGAGTACTTTGAGATATTATGGAAGAACACAAGAAATCAACCACTAAGATGATAAACAATGAGAGTGACACACTTGACCAAACTGTGATATATATAATACACTCTATGATAAGAAAAAAAAAATTGACAGAAAAAGCTAAACAGGCAAAAAATAACAAACACAATCACAAAACATAAAATAAATGAACAGATATAAAGGAAATTAAAAAAATTCACACATTTACTTTAAAAATAATCCCAAAAGATCCCATCAGCACGGTATAATGTATTTTTCACTTTCTCATGAACACTGACAGACTGTTGTGCGTGTGTACTGCATACCATAAATTCAAAGCTGTTTCTCTCCAGTCACACACAGATAAGCAAATAAGAGGAAATGTGGGAGTTCTGTCTCTTGCTCAGGGACAAAGTGACATGTGATGTGGCTGAGAACCACGCTGAACTCATTCACAGCTTCACCCGAACCCATAAATAGCTACACAAATGTCCAGAAACAGACACAATAAGAATAACCTTCGTCAGGATTCAAAATAACCCATAGCCATGAAAAATTAAAGCATGCAAAATCAAGAAGATAGACTTTAGTTAACTCTATATGTGTTGCAGCTCTGTAGTCTTGTCATTTTTATAACTGTAGGTCAAATTACAATCACTCTAAATGCACAATCCTCATCCGAATGACACAAATAGGACAAAACACAAACACTAAAAGATGCCTCTAGTTGTTTAAATTAATTTTGAAAGTCCGAGTTGACCAACTTCCGGTATAAGTCCGACTACATGTGCTTACATTGACAATATCGCCTTTGAAGGTTCTGTGACTGTTCATTGCTGCACCAGCTGCATCTTCGGTCTCTAAGGAAATACTGGTGAAAAAGCAGGGATCCAGCTGATAATGCTTGCGACACTTTTGTGTGGGGGTATCATAAAAATAAAAGTTCGTAAAGAAACAATAAATCCTCCTGCTTGTTTGAGACTAGTCGCCCGAGATTGCTTATGATCACGCCTTTTCATTTCTGTAGCTGCCATTTCCCACAAACTAATGCGACATCACAACAGCACAGCATATTTGGAATTAAGTTAATGTGTTACTGCTCCCTCTAGTGCTTACCGAGTCAACCTGCTGGTCATGCATAATTAAAGCAGTTTAATGGGGAAGCTGCAGTCCATTTACCAACCAACATATTTCTACAGCCCGTACTAAGAGTCCGCACCTTAACACTTAAAGTTTTATTTACCATCCAATACATTTCCCCAAACTCTATCACTCCTCTGAAAGGGACAGAACATTGTGCTTAACCCTAATATTTTTTTCCACACATTTTTACCTTACAAGCACAAACCTCAATATGCATAATTAGTGTATGTGATAGATCAGGATTATATAATCCAGGAAGGCAAGAAAAGAATACGTCCATTCATCAGCAATACCCAGAAGTTGACAAAGAGCCTACTGTGCCATTTGGTAGTCAAATTAGTATGCATTAAACAGTACACATTGTCAGTGGAAGAATTGTATTGTTCTTACACACAGGTAAGTTAATTGTATGTATATAGAACATTTTCAACATCAAGGTAATTCAAAGTTCTTCACATGAAGAACAAAAAAAAAAAAAAAAACTTTTACTTTTTTAATTTTATGCTTTAAAGATTTAATTGATATTGCAAGAAACTATGTTTTTATAGAAATGGTTGCATAGACTGGATGTTGGCATGTTGCCTTGCATCAAGAAGATCCTTATTTGTTCATATCTTGGCCTGATGTCTTTCTGCGTGGAGTTTGCGTGTGAGTTCTCTCTGAGTATCTGGCTTCCTCCCACATGCCAAAAACATGACTTGGATTAATTGGTCTCTCTAAATTGCCCTTGGGTGTGAATGTGTGTATGTAGGTGGTTATGTGTCTGTGTTTCTCCAGGGTGTACTCTACCGCTCGCCCAATGTACCATTATCAGATACGGTAGTAAGGTAAGGTAAGGTAAGGTAAGGTAATTTTATTTATATAGCACATTTTCAGCAACAAGGCAATTCAAAGTGCTTTGAATAGGCACATGTCCCCATTTAACTCTACACTTATTAGTTGAGAACATTTTTTGGTTACTCTAGTCTGCTCATCCATCCATTGTTTGTCCAATGGATGGGTGTTGCCTATCTAAAGCAGCCACTGGATCAGACCTACCTTCTGTACAGATCACTCGTCCCTCGCAAAACAACATACAGACAAAGAGGACAAACAATGATGCTTACACCCACTCACACCTACACAACATAGGTGTGTGTCTGCACTCACACCTACGTTATGAGTGCAGACACACACACACACACACATACCTAAGGGCAATTTAGGAAACAATCATCCTAACAATCCTGTTTTGGGACTGTGTGAATCAGACTATATATGGCAACATACATTTTGGGAGACCATGCATAATAGTTTAAAAAAAAAAAAAAAAACTAGGTTAATAAAAAATACAAAGGGGTGTGGCTCTAATAGTCCCAAAAATGAAAATAATAATAATAATTTAAGCTTCAAAAATGTGTTTGCAATTCAGGTTGCAAATAGAATTCATATAATGCTTTAATTCTCAAGTCACATCAATTTTCATCATTAGAAATTAAAGAAGCATTTTTGTATACTTTAGAGAGAAGGGAGTCACTTAACTACAAGGGGAACAAAGGTGGTTTTCTGGCATTGAAGAGGAATCAGTAGTAAAAAAATTGTGCTAACCCCATTTAGAGTTTATTCTAACACTAAATAATATGTTAAAATGATTAAATTATTAAACTATTAATTGCAATCAGGTTTACTATGATTTTAATTTAAATTACCTGAAATTACTCTCATCTACCATTCTTTCTTGTCACATACTAGTATATCTTGACAGCAGTGAGGAGTATTTAACGACTAAATGACTTCAGCTTTATGGCTTAAACTGAAGACTCTCAAGTTTATCACCATACAATTTTTGCAGGTGATTTCCCATATCACACCTGCACAGTTTCTGCTCCGTAGGCAGATATGGGCAACTTTACTTCCTTAACATGCAGGGAAGACTCCTGAGACCCATCAGATGTTGACACGATCCCAGTGATGGATGCTCCTTCTGCCTTGAATCAGTCCTGAAGATTGAAGATCTCATCTCTTCCTGTGGCACTCCAACAGACTGAACCAATTCACTTACCTCTCTTCACCAGACCAACACACTCCCATGTTGCTATTTAAGGAAGCAATTACGGTAAAAGAAAAGCATGTGCAGGTGCCAAGAACATTTGACAGGGGTCTCTCATAACCAAGCTGCTGATTGATAATTTCCTATCACTTTGATTTGGCCATGTCAGAGTGATGAAGGGTTACTGCCCTGCAACTGCAACGTCACAGCACCGTATTTCATTCAAACGCTTCACGGTCTCTATGAGATTGTGGGCTTTTGACGAAGTCCAAAGCGACTACTTGTTGATTTAAGACTCAAGGAGCGAACTGGCTCCTCCTCTCAGCTTAAAGACATATAAATGTTTACTGGCTGAATGGATCCAAAGGAGAGGACCCCTTGAGTTGTGTGAAGCGGCTCATAGTGCAGGAGTTCATTGAGAACCATTCACCGAGTGCCATGGACAGAGTCACAGTCACAAACTGCTCTCTGGGACTCCTTGGTTTGCTGTTACTGCAAGGAGTGATCAGTGTGGAGGGGAGGAGCATATTTACCTCTGGTGAGTGTGCAAAAAAATGGAAATGCTGTGATCCTTCATGGGGCTGAACAAAATATTTGTTTTTGCTTAAAGTGTGATTTTCATTTGCTTTGTATGTTCAGGGAACCATGTTTTTAACCTGAAAGACGACCCAGACATTCAGAGCAAGATTATTGCATTGCTGTTTCACAACACCTTGGCTAGTGGTGAAAAAGACGTCCCACTGGGTAGGTTAAGTTCCTAAACATGCACATTACTTCTGAAATCAATTTTAAAAATGTACATAATAATCTAAAAATAACTGTTCCCACTTTTGCAGGTGTGAGGCTGGGTAATAAATTAGCTGATCTTGAGGAGGTAAGACCGTTCTCTTTTTATCTGGGATGTTGGGGGCTCTTATTAAGATGTTGCACTATCTTATTCTTTGATGTATTTGTTTTGTAATGTCATTTTAATTAGCTGTTTTTATTTATTTTCTCCCATAAAAATGTGAATTTCCTTGTATATGAGTGGTACTTCATTAGTGAGGTTTATTTGACTTGCTTTGATAAAATGTGTCAAGAACATAGCCTACATTTTCAAAGTACACATGCGGCACCAACTAAACACAGCTTTTAATAATGATAAAATAGATAACAACAACAACAGTTTTAATAGGTCCGGTCTGTACTTATAGCTGCGTACAGTGTGGGAAGACCTGGAGCTGGAGAGGAAGATTTCTGCTAATGTAGCCGAGGACAAATCCATAACAACAAAGCGTGGAGAACGTAAGTTAAATTACAACCAGTCAAAATGTAGGAATGCTTAATAGCTATTGTGAAACTAATTTATTCTGTCTGTATGTTCTGTTACCCACAGCTTGTTTTTGGAAGTACTGTGTCTGACGAAGACAAAAGGGGAAAAGAACCGCCAGGAAAACTTGCTGCACTGCTCAGCATAGCCTTAAAACCTGCAAACACCAATAATTTGAACAAACTGTATTTATTCCAGCAATATAGTGATGTACATTTCATATCCCCCTAGATGCTGTCATGAAACCTCTGAGTGATGTTGCTTTACATGTTACCCAACAGGAATTTTATTATATAGCAAAAACATTGTTGAAACATTGTCGAGTGGATAGATGATCTTTACCACATTTAAATTTAATCGTTTTTGTTGCCCTCTTGTGGCAGAAACTGGTCTAAGTTTTTATCAACCTAACTACCAATCGCCTCACTTTTCACTGTATTTAGAAAGGAACCATTGTTTGTTTTATTGTGTAAATAAAATGTAATGTGTATCTTTACTTTTTTGTTTGTTTTAAAATTTCTGAAAAAAATAAATTGCAAAGTCTGTTAAGAAAATCCTTTTGTTCATCAAAAAAAAGAAAAGAAAAAGAAACTATAAAAACAAATCGGATCTTACCACTGATTAATCTGAACCAGTAAATTGCTACATCGAAAAGTCATTTTCAAAAGTTCAAGAGCAGTGAGACAGGATCATGGCACATTGAGTAAGGTAGTTATTTTTGGGTCAGCTGTGCTTGTTTAAACACATTTTATTCACATGCAAAACTATTAAAAAATGTATTTTCAGTTTTAAATGCACCACTAAGTCACACAGTTCTTGTTTAAAGTGTTTATTATTATTTACCTTCCACAAACCTGATACATTTTGAATTTGAATTTATGTTTCATGAAAATCCATGCATGAAGTTTCATGGATGGAAATAAAAGTTATTAAAATATTTTAAAGCTTTACCCACTTTTTAAAACACAATCCTATTAATCTGAACAGAACTATTAAAAAAAAAACTGTACAAAGGACAGATGGTTGGAATAAGTTTCATATCTTTCAGAAGTTTAATCAAATACCGCAAACATTTATTAGACTTTTCTTAATAAAACACAACAAAAAAAGGCTTTCACTTCTTTTATTTTTGGTTTTCAAGCCCTGTTAAATATGAGTACAGTGAAATTATTTTATAATCAAAGGTGAGCAATTTTAAATTAATGCTAGTTTAAAATATCACATCCATTGAAAACTTATGGAGAAGACAATGACAATGATGTAGCCATCAGAGAAAGGAGACATGTGGCATTTCACAGTAACTCTATCACAACTGCAAATCACTCATAAATACCACCAGTATGTGAATTCATGCTTCGGTTCTCTTGCCGTTTGGTATCAACGGCTGGCAGTTGCCCATCAGCCCTGTCACTTCAGCTCTGTCTCCGGAAGGAGTTTTCTCTTTTGTTTTTCTGTTGTTGTTTTTTTTTTCAAGGAAAAACAGAATTATCTATTCCGGCTCAGTTCATAAAAAGGATGCAGAGAAAGCTGCTTGCAAGATAAGTCCACATCAGGAAATAAAGAACCAGCGTCTTATTTAATTTATATATAGGAGGCTCAAAATGTGGAAACAATGTCAAAACATTAAGACTTCCTAAAACCAAAAATATACACGATAAATCAATTGTTAGAGTATGTTCATGGTATTAATGAGGACATAAGCATCAGGCATTTTTTCAGGTCACCACAGTTAACCTTGCGTGTGCCTGTCTGTGTTTATCAACGTTAATGACGTGATGTCTTTCTGGGCTGACATGTTGGTGAAGAAGAAGGTCGGAAGCTTTGACAGGCAGTGAGAGCACATCTCAGTTAGACAGCAGAGCGGCTCAGAGCACAGCAACCACCGGACCGTGATGGAGTCCTGCGTCAAGGGTTAGTTAAAACTTCCTCTCTTCTTCTGCTTTTCACCTCTGAGTCAGTTTTGATCCGTAGTAATTGCTGTCTAAAAATCTTAAATGCTCATCATGCTGCTCCTCTCTAAAAAAATGATTTATATATTCAACACAGGGTAATTTCTGAATCTCTATCAAAGCTAACCTGCCAGTTTGTGAATGAAAACTTGTACTTTTTATTTTAATTACACAGGTACGCTGTGGATGATACTTGCCCTCTTCACTCTGCCTCTCTTTGATTGCAACACGTTTTGCCCTAGAGGCTGTTTGTGCCAATCTCATGGTCACTTTTTGTGCAGTGACCGTGATGGCAGAGATTTGCTGCAGCAGCTGACTGTCGATACATACACTCTGCTGCTTGACAAGGGCAATATGAGTGTCCTCAGTGAGAAGAGTCTGGAAAATAAAACTCTCCTGTTGCGCCTTGGGCTGACCAACAGCCACCTTCACACCATCCATCCCTTGGGCTTTCATGCAGCTCCTCAGCTCAAGTCCATCAAGCTGACAAACAATGATCTGTCTACTCTTCCTGCTCGGGTGTTCAGTCCTCTCTCTGTGGTCGAGGAGATTTACTTAGATGGAAACCAGCTTGAGATCATTGGTCCTGATATGTTTGAGGGCCTGGGCGGGTTGCTGGTTCTGGATCTGAGCCGCAATAAGATTAGAGATCTTCCTCCAGACATGTTTGACGGACTAAGCAACCTCCTTCTTCTCAACCTTGGCAGGAACAACATAAAGAAACTATCGCCAACAATTTTCCACACCCTGACTAAACTTCAGCGACTCAGGATATACTACAATGAGTTGGAAGTGTTGGAACCGGGGATTTTTGATCGGCTCAAGAGCCTCATTGTTCTGAATCTCCATCACAACCAGATCAAAAGACTTCCACCTGGCATTTTTTGGTCACTGGAGAAAATGACAGAGCTCACCCTGTCCTACAACCAGCTGGAGGGTGTCCCACACAAGAGCTTCTACAACATGCCAAAACTTAAAAAACTTACAATTTACAGCAATCCGCTGTTATCTTTGCCAGACGAACTGATGGGCCACATGCCGTACATTACACAATTTTATTTGTATGAAACAAACCTCGTCACGGTTCCTGGAAACCTGTTTGCCAACATGTCGGGACTGCTGGAGTTGAACTTGCATGTAAATGAGAAGTTGAGGTACTTACCACCAGATCTCTTCTGCTGTCTTCCCAACCTTGTAAAGCTCTCCCTGAGAAACAACAGTCTTCGGGATCTTCCTCCCAACCTTTTTTCCAAGCTAACCACACTGCAAATACTCCTCCTCAACCAAAATAAATTGAGGACCCTACCAGAGAACATTTTTCAGGACCTCACATCACTTGTTACCATCGATTTGAGAAGCAACAGACTAAATACACTTCCTGGAGATATTTTCTTGTCAAATACAGCCTTAACAGCTGTTACCCTGAGTGACAACCCCTGGAGATGTGATTGTGCTATAAGAGAATTTTTAAGGTGGATCAGAAAGAATGATAACATTGTTCTTGACAAAGATGATGTGATATGTCACAGTCCATTTTATAAGTTGCTGCGAGGTCTCCACAGGCTGCCTGATGACGAATTCAGCTTTTGTGATGAGAAAACAACGGAAAGTTTATTTCTGACACAAACTGTCTCATATGAACCCACCCAAACAACATATTCCACTTCTGTCACTCCAACTACGGAATCAACCACCTCAGAAACCACAACATACTCAGCGATGGTTTATACCTCCAGCTCCATTCAGGCTGATGTAATTCCCATTGTCTCACCTGTTTTTCATGAGATATTGGTGGTTGAACAGGGGCCTGAGTATGTTCACCACAACATCCACAAACGCTGGGTGTATGTGTGGTTTCTGCCATCCAGTTCGGCTTCGGTTGGATCCATAATGTTTTGTTATGTCCTTCTTTTAGTCGTGGGTTTAGTGCTCATTCTCGCTGCCATGTATGGCATGCATCATCTCGGCACAGCCATGGACAAGATAAGTGCTGAGTGTGCACAAAATGAGGAGGACACCATGTTATCAGACTTGGTGCACGCTTGAAGATAAACACTTCTTTTCCACAAGCATTTTTTTTTCCTAATGGCTACTATAGTATGTTGTCTTTTTCGCTAATGTGGCTTTAAAATGTTACAAACGTTTTGTTTGCTTTTTGAAGAGTAAAAACGGCTTTACAAGCCATATAAGAAAAACATACGTGTTGTAAGAAAAAATAAATATCCTGGACGTTTAATGGTATTTTTTTTTCTCCTTCCACTTGTTATTTTGACAGTTTGAAATGTGTGCACTTTTCAATTTTCAGTAATCAGCTTTTATGTTACATCTATTACATGCAAAAGATATTATAAAGCAAACTTGATGGGCAAGTCTTCATAGCCTTTGAATCAGAACAAAATTACTGCAATATATTATATCCAGAAATGAATCTATAAAAGAATAAAGAACTATTAAATGGGGATTTGTTCCCCCCAGTGGCTGATGACATATGTGAACAACTGTCTTTGGAGAGTGTCAGTACCAATGAAAATGTTGCAACAGTTTGGTAATGTAAAAGTACAATTACATTGATGAAAGCATATTGTCACCTTCCTAAAATAATGGCCTAAGTCATTTTTTTTTTACTCAGTACTCAGTCTCTGGGAACAAAAGTGTCCATTATTTTAGGGAGGTGGCAACATTAAAATAAAAATATAACTTAAATATAACAGTGGAACTGAATGTAATGGTAACTGCTGTACTTGATGTGAAAAAGTATTACTTATTTCAAATGCAGGTCTTGGTTTCATGTAATGAAGACAAATAATAAAAATATTCTAGTCAGCTTTGTCTTTTTTTAGTTGTCATTTGAACAATTTCAACTATTATTTGAACATCTGTGAAGATGCTTGTTGTGGTGCATGCTGAGCTGCTGCTACAGAAATACAGTGAAGTGGAAGTAAGTAGATAGTTAGTCTTTAGTAAAGTCACTTTTAACTATATCTTCAGATCAGAAAACAAAAATCTTTGTTTTGAACTTTAGCTGCATTTCCTTTAGCTGAATTTCCTGCATTCCTTCATTTAGGCTTCATCATGATATAATTCATGTCTCTCCCACCTCTAATTACCTCTGTCTTCCACATCTGTTATCTGTTTCTATTTCCCGTAAGTCCTAACATTTAATCTGTAGAAAACCAAAGAACACTGCCAACACTGCACCAATACATTAATGTCAATAGAAGTAGAGAATAACACTGCTTACGCTTGCACCCAAAACATCTGTCATTTCTCACCTTAACTTTATCACAGTTTGGGTGATAAAGTTAAGGAAAGTTACGCAGTCTTTTGTAGTAGATGTCAAAACAGGAAACAGATTGAACGGTGATTCAGATCTCACAATAGTCAGTGAGTTTTTCAGATGACATTTTTCTTTTACAAAACAG
The DNA here is from genome assembly GCF_001443285.1 of Poecilia latipinna. Taxonomy (NCBI): domain Eukaryota; kingdom Metazoa; phylum Chordata; class Actinopteri; order Cyprinodontiformes; family Poeciliidae; genus Poecilia; species Poecilia latipinna. The sequence goes on from NW_015113358.1 coordinate 249,820, forward strand.
CCTCACTGTAATTTCTCAAGATAAAACCACAACTTACAGAAAACCACACCCAACCCAAGCACTCTGTGTCTGGGAACAGCTCAGGAGCATCTTAAAACAAAAAAAAGACATTTGAAGCTGTTTCAGTCAACTTTTAGAATTATATGACCAAAACTTATTAAACTGAAGGTTATATTTTTAGCTCACCAGTAACTACATTTAGACTCATTCTTCTGGTGTGATGTAACAGAAAAGTTCATCTGTTAAATCGACAAACAAGATTCAGACTAATTTAATCCACAGAGAGAGCCAACACATGCTGCAAATTCCATGGGAAGCGATGAGAATTTAAAGCATAAAGCAAACAAAAGAGGATAAATTGGCAAACGGGACCGAGTTCATTGCTATGACAACGGGTGATTAGGCCTTTCCAGTACGCTGAGCCCACACAACAGTGGGCGCCAGCACATTGACCAACACTGCGAAAATAGGTGAGCAAGGGAACAGGAAGCTGCAGATCTGACCAACATCTGACTCTGTGGAAACTATGGAAGAGCTATGAGAAAAACTGTTGATTGCTGTCTTTGAGATAAGAAGAGGATTTACTTTTGATGAGCTTACAGGAACCTGCTGTTTTGACAGACTCTCAAACGTAAACACAATAAGCTACTCCCTTAAATCATCCGAGCTTCACTTTAGCACAGAAGTTAACTGTTAAATTTGGGTATTTTTGCCAAATATTTTACTCGACATAAATAGTAAAAATGAAATCACTATCTTTTAATTCTAGGATTTTAAAGCATTTATGTAAGTTTTGGGGGAAGACATAATTGTCTCAAACTTTTCTGTTTTGTCATTATTAAATAATGACGATGAAATAAGATTAAAATTGTTTTTATGTTATGTTTCATCTTGTAAAAACTAGTTCATTTATATATTTCAACCCTGAATTTGATAGTTGCAACAATTTTTTATTTTTGTTTTTACCAGGTATGCAACATCTTAACAACACAGGCATAGTTTACAGATTTCTTCAAATGATCTCTAATAACAATTCACGTAGAAAGACTAGAAAATGACTAGACTAGACACTGAGAGTAAGCAATTAACCTCAAGGATTCACAAATGAAATATGGTATCATCCAGATAAACTTGAATCAAATTTTAAAAAAGGTTGATAATATAGTTTTAAAATGACTTGCAAAGTGCAGACGTTTTTGAGGTTTGGACCTGGTACCATGGCCTGAGTTAGTAACATTTTTCCAAATCAAAACATCTCTGCTGCAGTATGCTGGCTCTGAATGGTGAGGATATACAACTCCACCCATGCAGACCCATGACAGGAGTTGAACCAAGGACCTTCCTTCCAGAGCCGGTCGAGAAACTAAGCAGTTGCCCTTTGACCCTTGTGCTTCAGAGAAAAGCTAAAAAATGTTCAGGTTTAACACAGACTTAGAGTTTTAACATTTGTTGATTGAGATTGGGAATACTAATTCGTTTTATTTAAAGAGTAACCCCAAAAGAACTTTTGTGTACAGAAAAACTGTACAAATAACTCGTTAAGTGTGCTACCTTTTATTAGTGTGCAAATTGTGACATTTTTGTGTACATTTGTTTAATTCTGCAGTATTTGTTCTGAAACCGTCAAGTCTTTCTATCGGTCACAGCAGCTTGGTGTAAAACTACCTCACTTCAGAAATGCCCCAATGCAAATTAATAGGTGGACTTGGGAGCATGGTGAACATTGACTGATATTGTGTCTTCGCTTTGCACAGGGGTGATTCATTTCCAATATGGGTCTCCTTTCTGCTCTGATTGTGTTCAGTTTGACTGCGTGAGAATCACTGCTCTGTTTAGGAAGCACTCGCTTCTCACTCAGTCAGGACAGTTACTGTAGTGGGATTGGTGCTTCCCAGTCAAGTTGCTTTTTTGAAAAAAATAAACAAACATACATGAGACAGATCTTTCTAGATACCGGTTCAGTAAAGCTGAAGGTGTTTTAGATGCTAAAACCACCTCAACATGACCAAAGGAGTCAGTAAAAGCAATAGTCTCACAAAACAATGTTTTAGTTTGCCTTGTTCTAAAATGTCACAGTGATACAATCATGTCCAACATCGGGTTTGCTGTCTTGAAGTCACATCAGTCCATACGTGAGCTCCACCCATGTTATCTGTTCCCCAATGGTTTCCTGTATGCGAGTTTGAATGGTGAAAACAGCAGTGACAGTAACAGAAGACGCCCTGTCGGTACATTTAAAATAAAGAAATGCATTGTGTAATCAATAATACGCAGACAAACTTTTTTCTTTGATAAATTTCTTTAATTGTTCCTTGTATTACATTCTTTTTTAGACAGTATAGTGACAAAATGAGAAAGGTTTCAAGACATAATTTTGTACATGGATGACAAATAATAAAACGTTTTTTAGAGAAATATACTTTTTATGCTTTTTGTTGCCGCACATGTTAAGCGAGAACATGAAAAGAAGTGTATGTACAGCTGCATGCCACCATACATAGAGCTGTTTTATGAGCATACCAGAAAAGGGACACCAAAGATATGTGCAACAGATGTTACATATACCCTAAAAATAACACACACAGCACAAACACACAAAACCTCCTCCTATTGTTTTTGACAAAAACTTTCATCCTCCCTGTAAGGTTCCTTTACTGACAACACAAAGCTATAGAAACACACACACACACACCCACGCACGCATGCACTCACTCACTCATAAATAAATCTAAAATGAAATGCAGACCTCTCTCCCCTCCAACACCCACGCTTGGGCAGCAAAATCAGTTCAGACCGGGAGTAAAACAGTGAGGTTGGGCTTGTTCCCCTCTACTTTTCAAAAGCTACAAAGAGGCATCAGAGCCACTGAACAGTCCCAGTAGAGCTTCAGGGAGACGGAGAAATCCTCAAAATTCCCAGGGCTTAGAGAGAGAGAGAGAGAGAGAGAGAGAGAGAGAGAGAGAGAGAGAGAGAGAAAACAACCAAATAGCTGATTTAAGGGAACCAGAGGGCAGGGCAGGGCAGGAAAATGTGAAAGTGTGACAGTTCAGAAGGAAACTTTGAGAGGATTAATGAAGCAGTGGAAGGAAGGGTGTTGTGCATAAAAGACAACCCAACCAGTTCACTCTGCTCAGTGATCGACAAGGACGACTGAGGGTAAGTTCTGCAAAAACACTTTGTCCTGTTTGTTAGAGCGCTCATCATAAACAAGCATAGAAGAGATTCTGTATTATGTAGAAATGTGAAACAAATATGAATGACACAAGAACTAAGTTTTTGTGTTAAAAATAAACCCATTGGTTTTGTTTAGCTTTCGTTCCTGTTATTTCCTCATTGATAACAATTTGATTTTCCACATACTTTTCCTAGATTTAGATTGAAAGTTTGCCTGTTTTGATTTTTTGAGAAACACTTTGTTTTATTGGCCAGCTGTGGGACAAGCATGAGCCTTTTATAATGGAATGAAAATGCTTTGCCCATTACACCAGACTGTGGATCCATCTGGGTTTTTCCAGTCTGAATATATAAGTACAGACACATGGTTCAGCCCACACTTTGACAAGAGGAGCATTATGATTCTCTGCCTTGCTATGATGAGAGCAGGATTCCTGCTGGTTATACACTTGGATAAAATTATGCACCTTTGTGTCCCTATAAGCTACTGTTACATAAGGTTCAGTTGTGATTTTATATTGTAACATATTCCACTAAGCCACATACAATAAGAGAAGTTATTCATGGTTCCAAATACTACCAAATATTATAAACCATACTTTTTTTTTTTATGAATTCTCATTTCCAACTCATGTTACTAGTTAAGTATATTCAACACTGGTTACTGATTTTTGTTTCCCAACTCTTAAGATGTGTGTCATCTTTCATCCACAAGGGGGTGCTGCTGCACCCTTTGTTCCCCTATTTCCCCTAGTCTTGAATATTTATACAAAAACTCAATACTTGACTAAATACATAAATAATTTACTACATCTGGAAATAACAATTTGAGATGATTTTCAGCTAATCCATGAAGACTAAACTGTATCTTTACAATTCAGAAGCAAAACATTTGCCATTGTTATGGGACAAAGTATTGTGCATGTATTTAACATCCTATGTGTTTATTTAATTGTGACATTTTGACCTAACAATGAAATTGGTAAAGACTATGCAAGTAAATGTATTATGTCATTAAACAAGCAGCAACATTTGAATCATAATTAAGTTGTTTACTCTGCATGAACAGAGCATGTACCACAAACTTTAATTGGAAACAGGCATAACGTCCTAAAACTGAGGTAGTTGGGCGTCTCTTAGAACCTGTTTTATAGAGAAAAAGAAAGAGAGAAAGGAAGAAAGCCAGCAAGAAAGAAAGAAACAATGAAAGACAACAGAAACAAAGACAGAAAAAAAGAAGAGAAAGAGCAGAGATACTAATCCTTTTAGAAATTCAATTATGCAAAGATGCTTGTGATGTGTTTCTCTGTATCTTGGACACAAAAAACAAAAAAAAAAACTGTGTCCTTCACAACCTGTCTGTACCTGGTAACCAAAGCCTTAACAACCATAAGTAGAGCAGTCAAGCCACGTGTGATTCCAGGTCCGCTCAGCTTAACAAAACACACAGTAACTCGGCCGTTCTCCGGTCTAAGTGTGCCACATGTCTGTTTGTAGCCACAGCCCCTCTCACCACCCTTCACTGAAGATTTGCAGGCAGTTTCTCAATAGGGGGTTTTAAGAAGGAAAAAGAAATGTGCTGCCTCGGCAACTGACCTCATTAGAGTCTTTTTGGAGAGTTTGTTCCTTTGAGAGGAAGTAGCAGCTTCCCAAAGTGCCTCAACCACTAAGAAATGGCTCACGTTTCCTTGCCTCAAGCCACAGACGGATTTGTGCAAGGAAGTAGGACATTATACTAAACTTACCAGTGGCATAACAAACAGGGGAGAACTCGGTCAACTACAGATTATCTTTAATGGTGACAAACAAAGAAAACATTTAGAGATGTACTATTCAAAACAATCTTCACCATTCTATTGAAAAAATATTTTTGATCATTTCAAAAAAGATAAATAGCCATTGTAACATGTTGTTTGAAATTGTTATGTTTCCAAAAGCCCTCTAAGCATTGTGATTTAGCAGTCAATTGGGTCAACAGTGTTGGCAGGCAGTGATCCTACCCACTGGCAACACTGGATCAATTCATGCTAATGTTTCCGTCTGGCATAAAACAACCGCTGAGGAGGCTGCACACACAATTACTAATCTGTAGGTATGTTTTCTGTGTTATGGTGTTGATTTATAGGATCCCGTGGTGGCATTAAAAACAATCCAGAGCAGTTCAAGACGGACTCCATAACTTTCGTTCCCATGGAGGAGAGCAAAGTGCAAAGTTTTCAAGAGAATATTTCTTTAGTAAATTAGTTTAGTTCAAGTTTCCCTTATAAAAAAATATATCTTGTAGTGTGATTTTTTTTATTTTTCAAATGTAACATTTTACCGAAAACGTTTTTTATTTTGTTAGGTTTTTTTTGTGACAAAACCATGAAATATGAGAGAGAGAACTCATAACTTTCAGTGTAAAGCTTCATTAGGTGCTCCTTTCTCAAACAAAACAAAAACAGGAACAAAAGCAAAAAAAAAAAGATAATTTCTTTTAAAATACACCACTGATTCAGTTGAGTGTTTTTATGTGAACCCACTCAACAAAAGATTTATTATGTTGTAAAAAAAAAAAAAAATAATAATAATAATAATAATTTTAGTACATGTTACTATGTGTCAGAAGAGGGCTTAGAAAGTAATAATACAAAAAATAAAAATAAAAATAAAATAATTAGACCAAAAGGGCACTTGGGGGCAAGGAGCAAAGGGGGCAGGTGCTCAAAATCTGCACGTGTCTGATTTTTGTCATATCTGTGAGAGTTGAGTAAAGTAGGATTTTCAAGTTAGCACTTAAAAAGCAAAAGGTTGGGTTGGGAACTTGCAAAGCAAAGTCAGTCAGCTTGATTTCAAATACTATAAAATATACTGGACATTCTAACCTATAAATTAGGCAACTTTCTCAAACCCAAGGTATATCAATTAACATTAAGTAAACACTGAGCATCCTGTTTTTTAGAATAAAAGAATGCTAAAATGTAATGTAGCTGTAATGTTTTAAAGCATACTGAGAGTGGATTTAACAGACTTACACAGCAATCCTATTCAATTATTGTATCAATATATCTGTACTAAAGGACTTCTTTCATCGGTGGAGGGACTCTGTGACATGACTAGTTTAATCATCAGAGAGAGACAATGTACTATTTACAACTTTTTAGCTGTGTCACCAAATTTTGCGACTTTTCATACCTCTACTGATTTTTTCTTTCTTGTTTTTGGGAAGCATTGTATGGTGTGGAGCTCTCTCACATGGGGACTATTTTTCTTTTGCATTCCCTCGCAATAAGTCTTGCATTCTCTCGCATTAAGTCGTGCGTTCCCTCACAATGCGCTTACTGCAATATTTGTTGGTCTATTTTGTTTACAGTCACAAATGTCAATTTAAAATTTCAAATATATACACATATAAAGAGTCTCAGTGAAAACATGTTTATTCTCAACATTTTGGTGCAAAAAACTGATTAAATATTGATTTATTCACTGCATGTTTATGGCTGTTTGTATATGGTTGAGATGAAACTGCACTGAAAACATCCCTTTAAGCTATTCAGACAAACATAAAAGAGACACAATCAAAACTGTCAGATGACTGATTGCCCCGCGATAATAACTCAGAAATAGTCCAAATAGTTTGGATGCATTGTTTCTTTCTTTCCTACTTATGTAAAGTTTCTGCTTATATCATAGATTTGTGGTGAATTTCTATCTTTTCCTCAAGAAAAAGATATAAAACATCAGATATTTCACAATGAGATATTAACATACATGGAAAAACGTTACAAAAACCTTATATAATAGCAGAAAGTACAATGGCCAGCGTAAGAAAGACTTACAGTATTCAGTGATGCCGCATGAACTGATCAGTACATTATTGCAAGAGAATGCAAAACCTATTGTGAGGGAACGTAAAAGTTTTGTGAGATAATGCAAAAGTATTGCTAGGGAATGCAATGAATTGAACGCAAAAGAAAATAAAATTTCCCATGTTCCCTGGAGGGCTCCGTATGTTACAGAGATGGTTTGAAATTTCCCAAACAAAACTAGCAAACAAACGAAAAAATACAAATATGAATCCAACGAAAGTCTTATGATTGAGGCTCCTGTTAACGCAATACTAAGGAGATTTTTTTTGTGCAAAAGTATTGATAGCATAGAAACACTTAAAATAAAATATCTGATAAATTACTTATTTTTTACTATTTCTATAACATTTCTTCTTCTTCTGTTGTAGGACCAAAATGGATGTGGTAACTTCTTTGCTGCTGTTTTTCTGCTCTCTCGGTGCTGCTGCTTCATCTTGTATACCTGAATGTCAATGTCATGAAACAAGCATCTTTTGCCAAGGCCTCTCTGACTTCCCCACACATGTGCCCTCATCTACCACCCAGATCCGCCTCACTGGTTGCACATTTCATTCTCTGAAACATGAAGATCTCACTGATTTTTCCTCTTCTCTTAAGCAGTTTTTGATTGCAAAAACTGTTTTGAGAGCGATACACCCTGGCACATTCAACTCTTCATTAAATATAAATTTTATCGCAATAACGGAAACTGAACTACAGGATCTCCCTGAAACATTGTTTGAAAAGCTACAGAAGCTTGAGGGTTTGATTCTGAAAACCAACAAGCTCTTTGCAATCCGGCCAAGGTGGTTCTCCCAGTTAACAGAGCTAACACAACTGGACATAAGCAAGAACCGCTTCATTTATGTACCAGAGGAAAGCTTTAATGCCCTAAAAAAGCTGAAGTTCTTATCACTTACTTCAAACAATGTAACTCAACTATTCAGTGGCACATTCAAGGGTCTTTCTGAACTAAAAATCCTGCGCCTTAACAAAAACCTTCTGACGGAGCTTCCAGCTGACCTTCTGGATGATCTTGTTGAACTGAATGAACTGAGTCTCCAGGACAATCTAATTACTTATCTTGACCCTATGCTGTTGTCAAAGACTCCGAAGCTACAGAAACTGTTTATCTCCCACAACAGACTGATGTCTCTACCACAGGGGATCTTTTGTAATTTGCCTCTCCTCTTCCAAATTTCCCTGTATGAAAACATGCTGAATAGTCTGGGTCCAGGGATCTTTGGGCCAATGGTCCTGCAGGAGCTGTGGTTGTATGACAACAAACTAAGCCGTGTGGACGATGACACATTCAGGAACCTGACTCACTTACGTCTTCTGGTTCTCAGTCGCAACCAGATCAGCTATGTGTCTGAAGGTGCCTTTAGAGGTTTGACACAACTCGGGGAGGTCTCCCTGCACTCCAATCGACTCACAAGCCTTCAAGCCAGAACTTTTGAAGAACTGCCCAGTCTGGTCAACATATCTTTGGAGCACAATTTCATCACCTCCCTTCCATCGGATTTTCTGAAGCACCTGAACGACCTGGGAGAGATAGACCTGCGGAACAACTCGCTTCCTAACTTGCCCCAGCACAATCTAGATTCACTTGCTAAAGCAAAGAATGTCCTTTTACAGCAGAACCCCTGGAGGTGTGACAAGAATATTTTGCCTCTGAGGAACTGGCTCAAACTGTACCCATCCAAGGTCAACCAAACCCTTGTGGTGTGTGAGACTCCTTTGAATCTGCAGGGTGAGATAATAGCAATGCTTGCAGATGAGGATCTCTTGCCTGTCAGCCCTTCTAAAGACCCTGTATCGGCCTCAACTGAGAGGACGAGACCCCATACAGATCTCCCCAAACAAAGCTCAACGTCAGCTGAGGTATTGACCACACCAACATCAGAGCAAGAGAATGAGACCAACGGAGGACAAGGGGGAGGTGTACAGACCAATAATATTTCACTTAGTCTTATTGCACTTGCAGTGGTGTCCACTGTCATTATCTGTTCAGTCATCATTGGCTGCGTTTGCTGGAAGAGAAACAGGAGAGGAAATGAAAATATAAGCCAAATGAGTCGGAATTCAGTGCTGTAGACTTGATCACAATCAGAGACTTTTAAAACGAAGGGAAACAGTTGATTGTAGATCCTCAAAGGCCACACTTTCAGTCAGTATTTGTCTTCTGTTATGTGACATGAACATCTCATTCACTAGCTGTAAAGTGAAGGACCATATAATGTTGTGACAAATCAACACCTTTGTGTGAAACCTTTGTGTGTATCTGGCAATAACCATGACAGTTTGATACTGATTTCTCTATAAATAACAATCCAGTTGGTAAGCAGTTTATCTTTTGTGGCATAAGGGTAATGCAGTGTGTATTTGACTCCACTATAACAGTTTTAATGCAAAATGTCTCTGTATTCTGAATAAATTGACAACTTTTGTTCTTAATAATAGACTGCTTTATGTTTTTATTACTATAGATATTCATATTAACAACATGGCTGATGTATAAACATTATCTCAGAAAACATGAAAGAAAATCTTATAAATAAGTTTGACTGAAAGAAAGCTTTGCGCGTTACAATGTTCATTTTGTTGACAAAACTTTTTAGTGACAGTTTTCATCATGAGTCCTTTTTTTTTATCTCGACAAAACAATTTTATTTAGAAACAAACTAAATAAAATATATTTTCCTGAATGAAAATGTGGATATTTTCTTTGAGACTATTTTAGATTTTGCTCAAAGCAGAAAGTAAATTTGTGTCTGTTTATGGCAAACATAACAAAGACAGTATTACTCTCAAAGATATGAGACCATTTATTAATATTTGGATGAGTGAAACTAGATTGAAACTAAAATGACAAAAGATGATTTAGTTGTGATTAAAAACCCAACTACAACACCGCCATCTAGTGGAGGGAATAAAACTTCCCATTTTAAAACCTAAATTTACCAGACTGCATTGCATTGCATGCAAAGACCAGGCAAAACAAACGGATGTTGAGCCGTATGACCATCAACTCTCTGCGGAGGGAGTCAAAGACAACAATCAGAAAGCTGTAGATAACATTTAGATAGTAAGAGCTTGTCAGTGTTTAAAGTTGTGCTTCCTGCAGCTATTTTGAGAATAGAACCAGAATAAAAGACTAGCTGCATCTTCTCAAAACATAAATGCCCACAAATCCCAAATGCTTTTTAGGATTGAATGCTTTTTTTAGGCTTGGTATTCACATGTTGTAGTGGAATGTTTACTACATTTTACTGAAATACAATTTATTTAGCCAAAATCCAGGAAGCACAATGGTATCATTATATGTATTTTTTTTTTTTTTTTAGATTATTTATTTGTTTGTTTTAATTCCATTAGTCATTCGCTCAGAATATGCATACAGACAAACCCTGGGTGACAGAGGTTTAAGAAACTACATTGCTGGGGTGCTCTGGTGGTGCAGAGGCCTTAGTCCTTGTGGCTGTGGTCACAGGTTCAATTCCTGACCTGGTGACATTTGCTGCATGTCTTCCCCCTCTCTCATTACCCTGTTTCCTGTCACACTACTTTCAAATAAAGGCCACTAAAACCTTAAAAAAAATACATTGTTCCAGTCAGCCATAATAAAAAGAGTCAGCAGGAGCAGAAAAAGCTTAAGAAACTTTATATTAATTTTGACCTTAATCAAAGATAATGAAATTAAACTTGCTTGTGACCAATGCAGAGTGTTCTTCCAGTTTGAAGCATAATTTAAATGCAGCGCAGTTAATGCAAGCAAATGACCCAAACAAACAACAGAGGGAGGTTTTTATGGACCATGATCCAGTCAGAGTGAATACAGATGAACAAAAGCAAACTGGAAACACGCAAAAAGCTTGTAGGAATTATGAAAGGGGTTTGACTGAATGTGAATAAAGACTTTTTCAGCAATAATTGAGATTATATATATATATATATATATATATATATAAAACAATATAATATAATATAATAATAATATAATATATAATAATATAATATATTATATAACAATAACTAAGCCATCTTTTCAGAGGTCCCTGTCTGGTTTTCTTTCAAAAACAAAACAATTTTAAACAAATCATATTGACTCTTAAATGTAAGTTTTTCTGGCACCGTACTACAGAGAGATGCAGCAAGCTGCTGTCCCTGGTCTTATCTCTGGCTCCAGAGGTTTGTTACGCCCCGCCTCACATGCCTTTACTTATTTAAAGGTCTACATGTCTGTGTTTTGAGATAAGAAATGAAACTGCGCTCATATATGTTTCCTTATGGGTCCATCCCAGTTGCAAAAGTATTAAGGTAAGAAAAGCATTTGTTATTTATGTGTAAATATTAGATTTTGGGATTTATTTTTTGGTCAGTGGTTTATATTGTTATCATGGTCTCATATACATGTTATTTATTACATCTGTTTTTTTTTTTTTTATTCTGTCTTTGTTCTTACTTATTTAACACCAACCTACCACACGGACTAAAGATTAAAATCAGCCAACTTACTATAATTCCAAACTTCAACATGCTAATTATATTTATTGTGATGTTGACAAAAAATATATATATTTTAATGAGAACTCTACTAATTTATTAATTAGTTAATAAATTAGGAATTATAATATTTTCCTCTTCATTTTTTGTAGAATGTCAAGAATGTTGACTGGAGGGATCATCATTTTCCTTTTATCTTTACTGGTTGACTTTTCCGTTACTCAACCCGGACAACAAGACAATCAGGAAGTCTATGGCGTGTCTGCAACAGAAATCCCCCGCACTGTGAGACCTGGTGTGACAGAGGTCTTCTTTGTGAACAGCCGGATTCATACAATACCCAGTGGAGCTTTTGCTGGAAGTCCAGAGCTTGAGAAGGTGGAGTTTATGGAGACAGAAACAAATACTATCGAGCTTGGAGCCTTTGATGGTTTGGTAAAGCTCAAAAGTGTTGAGATATCCACTAATCCGTTGAGGTCAGTGCCTGTAGGTTTGTTTAAAGACAACAGCAATCTGGAGACAATTACTCTAAAGTTTAACAAGCTTGTTCGACTTGAGAAAGGTTTGTTTGATGGTCTAACAAACTTGGTAGAACTACAGCTACATGGAAATGAAATTGAGTTCATTGAAGACCAGACATTTGACGAGCTTGTCAATCTTAACAAGCTCAATTTGGGTAAAAACAATCTTACTTCAGTATCCACAAGCTGGTTCTCAAAGCTGAAAAACCTGGCTGCTATACGGCTATATGAAAATCAGCTCACCACCATTCCTGAGGATCTCTTCATGGAGTTACCAAACTTAGAGGAAATAAGTCTGCAAGGAAACAGGATCAGTGCGCTTTCTCCAAATTTATTTCCACATAAAGGAAAGCTTATTAAATTGATTTTGGACAGTAATCTTCTGACCAGTTTGCCTGAAGAATATTTTGTTGGCTTCCCTAAGGTTAAATTGTTGACCCTAAGAAATAATCAACTGACCAGCCTGCCGCCGGTGCTTTTTGGTGAAATGCCTAAACTGACTGAACTGAGCCTCCAACAAAACAATCTCAGCACGCTTCCTAAGGGAATCTTCAGCTCCTTGAAGAAAGTTAAGAAGCTGGATCTCTCCAAAAATCATTTTGTGAACTTGTCTCCTGATTACTTTGAAGGACCTGAGAAGCTCACTGAGATTAACGTCCAAGGCAACATGATAAATTCATTGGATGCACAACTATTTGAAAATCTTGAATATTTGACCACAATCAAGCTAGCCAACAATGACCTTCAGACACTTTCTGGGGATGTTTTTGACTCTTTGACTAAACTCAAAAAACTCGACCTTAGTAACAATCCATGGCAATGTGACTGCAATCTGATAGATTTTTATCACTGGATAAAAACCAATGCCGATAAGCTCACACCGAAGGTGCACTGTGAGTATCCAGAACATCTGAAAGGACAGGAAATCACATTGTTAAACGAGGATCAGTTAGTTTGCCCCACTCTCCCACCCACTACCACCACCTTACCGACCACAATACCAACAACAGTCCAAACAACAAAACCGACAACCACTCTCACTACCACCACACTGCGCACTACAACATCCACCACCACTTTACCCACCACCACACCCACAACAACAACCACAACTACGATGCCAGCAACTACTCCTACTTCCACCACAGTACCAACAACTACATCAACGACAACTGAGAGTACAGTCATGACAACGAGCCCCACGACTATCGCCACGACAACAGTTCCAACGACCACAACAATGATCACAACAACCATGATGACAACCACTCCAACCACAACCCCCACCTCAACAACTACACCCACAACAACTACCCCTACCACTACGACAACTGCACCCACCACCACCCTTACAACTGCCCTGACAACAACTACACCTTTAACAACTAAACAAACAACTACTATAACAACAACAACACTCATGACAACCACCACATTCACAACTACACAATCTACCATGATGACTACTCTACCAACCACAACTACACTTACACCTACCACCAAAGTGACCACATCTATACCCAGGACAGCAAAACCCACAACGACCACACTCCGGACAACCCTTCCAACAACAACCCAACCAGAGACTCCTACTACATCAACTCCTTTTGTAAACTATACTTGTATTCCAGAACCAAAACTGTCCTACGTTCATCACATCAGTAGAAAAGTTCAAGATTGCAAAATGTGGACGATGATCTACACCTCACTGCTTGTGGTTGAGATCACCTGCTCGCTGGTGCTGGCTAAGTTCACCATTTCTCTTTATCGGCTGTTGCAGCGCAGAGAAAGAATGAACCACAGACCCATCAAGCTCACTCACTTTTCCTACAGAAGAGAAGTGATCCTGAAGCCTGTGCAGGAGGCAGAAACCCATCGTCTTCTGCGATCACTATGATAATCAATAAGCCAGCAGAGGTCATTTGACTCAACAGAGCCTCATTAAACCTGCTGTAACCTGCTCCTTAACTCTTTGTCCAGCTGGAGATTAGTAGTGATTCCTCACAAAATTTTGAAGTGATTGCTCCTTTAAAGGTGTCTCAAGTTGATTTCCAATGTTTCATGTTTCATGTTTATTGCTCTCCTTTGGTTAAAAAAAATATTTTGAATATCTTGACTTTTTATGTATAATAATTTGGTGAGTTGTGGATAATTTCTGCTTTTTTATTTTATATACTTAATTATCTAATATTATTACCTTGTTCTTGTCATATTACTGTAAATGACTGAATTTAAATCTGCATTAAATCTGCAATGTAAAAAAAAATCGCTTTGATTGTCTATAAATTATTTAAACAAATATTGGATTTGTGGAAATATAAATATGGGAAACAAAGATTTTGCTCCAGGGCACATTCTTTAAACTCAATGGTAATGTTCTTTGAATCTATAGCAACACAAATACTCATTTCCTACGACTATTTAAGTGGTGATTTTCCTCTTATTTTATAACAGTGATGTAAAATTAAATGGGAAAATCTTGGAGTAAAAATATAACATCAACAGAATCTATTTTTGGACAGCACTAATATTATGCTGATGTCAACACAGCCGCATTATAAACAGCAAGTCATTTGTGGAGAACATGTTCAGTGTTGGAACAGGAAATCTGGATAACCGCCACTAGAGGGTAGCTTTGAGTTAAAAACAGAGTCTGACTTTTCCACCTAAAACCTTCTTATAATGTCAAAACCTTCATAATGCTCCCCGTTATAATGGCAGGTTCTGCTTTAAATTAACCAATGCAGACAAGATATCTAAGCAGGAAGGAAATAAATTGTTTATATTTAATGAGCTTCAAACAAGTCTGTTTGAAACATGACAACTTGCACAATTATCTCTGCAGTTACGGAGCAGTTCTGAATAAAAAGAAAAAAAATGCTGTAAAGTTGTGCCTCCAGCTCAGAAAAGTGATTTAAAGAGATTGAATTGGGCTAACATAGATGTGCTTTATCAAGTGTAACTCAGTGCTTTTCTGTAAGACAAACAGAAACAGAAAGAAATGACTCAGTTACATCAGACGTGGGAGATCGGATACTGAAGAGGCAAGAAGTAATGTTACAACAATTTATTACCAAAACAATGTGTAAACCAAAGGTTTTCACAATATCATTTTCATACCTCCCACAAGTCTCTCCCACTGCAAGTGCAAAAGGAATCCAAACAGACACTTGATGCGGAAGAGATCCAAAATGTCGAGAAACACAGAAAGTTGTGCCTCTGAATATTTCATCTCACTCTGAATTGTTGTGTAACATGCAGTTAGTCTTTGTCCATGTTGCATCACAAAGCTTTTCTCATCTCTTTACATAGCATGCAGTCTGGCACGATTTCAAATATTAATCCAGAACAGCAAGACTGGTGGGTTTTACTTGTCATGTATTGATGACAGAAAAAGTTTTGATGATTTTTGGCTGTTTAGAAAAGCAAAAATAATAATATCGTAGTAAATACACTACTGAACACTATTAAGCTAGTTACCTTAAGGAAAATACTTGGTGCATTACAAAGCCTATGCTGATATGATATAGGGTATAGCATGCATAAACAAACATGAGATGAAAACAAGAATTTAATGATGAAATGTGAATGTTTATGTGAATATTCTTATTGGCATGTTGCTTATGCCTAAACCTGTTCAGTCATTACATTGTCCATTTCCTAATTACTCATGTATAATGATGGCTTGCTAATTGTATTTAATGCATGTTGATTTACCTAAGTAATGTCATTACTGTTGGTTCTCTTGCTGCTGATTTTCTCCATGTCTTCACATATTCTGTTGCAACCTCCTAGAAAAAAAAATCTGGTTTTAAAAGTAAAGTCATTAAACATTTTTAAGAGAAAACTGTCAGCTGAGACTGAAGAGGCGGCATTACTGTGCTGCTCATTTTCAATGAGAAGGAAAAACCTCAGTAATTAGATTTAAAAGTCAGTGTTCAGATCTTCCACCAACTCCATGGTAGTATGGTCTATTTCCACAAACTGTACAGTTTCTTTATGAGCACATCAGGGCATACAAAACACTACAGTCAATTTTTTTAACACTATGTTATCTGTGAATGAGTGATGACGTCATTGCTACTCAGTGACAATGATATAGAGATGCATGTAAAGCTCCATGGGGCTCAAACATCTTTTGTTGTTTTTATTCTCCCATGTGATTTAGCTGGAGTTACCTGACAACTACAGAAGCTAAAGAACAGTTACTAACTCTAAGCTAAAACTAAAGTCTCTGTTCGTAAAGTAGCGTTAAACTCATATTAATCTTCTCTAAATTATTTTTTTTTTCTTTTACCACACAGGTCAACTTTAAATGCAAATGTCTTGAATGCAGCCCACTTTGAGCTCATGTTCCAAGATTCAGGAATATGAGGAAAAAGTCATCCAAGTTCTGCTAATGAGCCTAAAATGTAGATGAGGAGTCAATTGTGTGTGAAAAGGGCAATGTACTGAGGAACATAAAAGGTCGTAAATTGGGAGGAACACATTGCAGCTTAGCTTAGTTATCTCAACTGGAAACAGGTCGAGGTAAACTGGAAGATTTTCAGCTGGGAAGGTGCAGCTGATTACCTGAGGTTAATGGCCAACAGAGGCCTGTGCCAGACTGGAACATCTGACAAAATGTGTCTCTTTGGGCATTATAACTCTCAGTTTTCACCATATTGTGCTTTCTGATTCAATACGAAAAGTTAAACTGTATAAAGCATTTCTATTTTTGCTTTTTGAAACAAAAATAGAATGAAGAAAATGGCATAAGAAAATATGTTTTGATGAGATGTTGCATTGTTTTTTAGTACAATTTTTTGAGTGAGATTTTTTAGGCCAGCAAATCTGGATTTAAAAGCAGCATGCCTTAAAATAGCTTGAGAACTTCTTAAACATCAACTTGTTTACTCTAAGACATGGTTAAAAGCTCAAAGGTACAATTGCACCCATATAAATAACCCAAGAAGGTTATTTTTTTTTCATTAATACCAGATGCAATCCTAATTTAATAAAGTCAATCAAACAGTTAGTATATTATCTCAAGATATTGTTTTTGCAGAGCAAAGCTGCCCTTGTATATGTGAACAACCAGCTTCTCTATATATGTCTGAAATATTGTTCATACAGAGAAGCTGGACATGTTTGGAAAAAAAGAAGAAGAAAACATGAAGAGAAAAATAGATTGTGATCTAGTATTAAAATGACTGAAAAAAATATTTTCTAATTCAAATAATTAATTAAAGTTAGTCCAACAATTTGGTGGTTTTCTGATCTGTAACCAACATATTTTGAAGTCAAACAGTTCATAGTTGCACTGCACTCCTGGCCATAAGGAGTCTCCCACATGCAGAGGAAGCAGGAAACCTTGGCTCTGGTGTCACTCCCATCATCCTCTCCCCAACTTGAACTTCTGACCTCAGGAGTGTCCAGCAGAACCAGCTGAGCCCAATCATTGCCTGCCAGCTGCTCCCCTACAGGCAACATGTAGCTCCAGGAGGCAAAGGTCACCGTGATGCGGTCTCACTTGAGTCTAAAAATGGAAAATACTGCTGATAGAGGCTATATGGAAACTCAGGTCATTTGTGTATGATTTTAAAATTGATCAATGATCTAAAATATAAAATGTAATTAAATTTAAAATGTCTCCCTCTGAGAGGTGCAAATTGACACACAGTTGGTCAAATGTTTTAAGGCTCCTTGTTGCACCTTGAATAGTCACATATAAAATATCTAAAATCACAAATGTGGAAAAAAATGGCTAAGCTCCTGGGTTGCTGTGGTGGTGCAGGGGCTAAGCGCATCTCACAGAAGGAGGCTTTAGTCCTCGATGTGGCCGTCGCAGGTTTCATTCTCAGCCTGGTGACCTTTGCCGCATGTCTTCCCCTTCTCTCTTTACCTACTTTCCTGTCTGAGCACTTTCAAATAAAGTCCACTAGAGCCATTTTTTTTTAATGTTTAAGCTCCTGCTATAATCCATTGTTCCATTCTTCCAATATTTTACAATATTGCCCCACAAAATATACTATTGCAAAACAATGTTCCTATCCTATTTCTCAAAATCATTCCAGTGAAGAAATGTTTCATCAACAACATATGAGAAATGGTAGTCTTAATCCTAAAGCAGAGCTAAACTCTCTGAAGCTCAAAGTGTTAAGTGTGACTCAGAATGCACTAGTGTCTCAGAACAAATCAAAATTGTAATTTAATAAAGGTCCGATTAGGTGCTCTATTAAGCTCTGATTTATTTTACTGGATCTCATTATGCCAGGTTTCTCTTGTAAAGTGCTCATACATCATGCGGGTTGCTGGTTTATAAAATGAAATTATACATCACATATTTTGATTAACGCTCTCAATAAAGAATGAAAAAAGAACAAAGAAGCCATTGCCCCTAAGCCTGCATTAAAAAGACCATCAGTCACGCGTTGCGATGAAAATGTGTTGATACACAGGGAGAGTTTATAAACTATTATGACTGCAGAATGTTTTGATTTAATCCTCCTGTACTCTTCAGTGACAATTACAGATGATAAAGTCCACGGCAAAGGATTTATAATAAAAAGCACACCAGAATTGATGTGAAGATGAATCTTGTATGTTACTCTGAATAGCCATGCCAACAGCCGAGCTGCCATAACAAGAAAGAGTAATAGCTTCATATAATGACTTGTCAGAACTGGTATGAAAAAATGAGATATAAATAGCCCGACTTGCAGTTAAAAAAAAAGAAAAAAAAAGACATGGCTATTTTTACTGTGCCATCTTCTCTTCTGTCTAATTTTAGTTAAAAAATGAGTCCTCCTAGCTGTCCAGGCACTGCGCTCATCCATCTGCAAAAAAACCTGCACGTATTACTGGAAATGAACAACTCTGGGAGTCGTCATATATTCTGACACTTCTGGCAGAACTGCAGCTCTCAAAGTCAAATCGGTTTGCCTCTTTTGATTAAAGTGAAGCATTTCGACATTTCTGGGATTTCTGATGTTAGTCCAAACCCCAGAAGAGATAATGGTGTCACTGACTTAACGAGAAGTTTCACCTTCGCTGCACCCCTGGAGGAAACGGAGGCATTAGCCCACCGTACTGGATACACTTCTGCTACTCAGCTCCAGCTTCTGCAGGCCAGCAATTTGACTTGTAATTGGTCGGTGCAATTAGAGCAATTTACTCTGTTCTGTTCGCGGACCCCACAGGAGTGCAGTTTGGGTCAAAAGCTGAAAAGTGGAGGCTTAACGTTTAATTAGAGGAAAATGCAGAGATGTGCTGTTTTCATCCTGACATGCAGACAGACTTCCAGAAATTCAATACTAAATTGTAAAGTCATTGCAGAGACCAATTCAATATCAAATCTCAAACAATTGCTGAATAATTATAGTACTATGAAAAAAATATTTCCCCTCTAACACATTCCTATTGTGTTTGCTTTTCTCTGTCACAATTAAATAATCCACATCTTCAAAAATATGTTTTCAAATAAATAATTTATCAAGGAAATATGTTAAGCAAAAGAACCTGGCCTCATCTTCAAATATAATCACCCCTGTGTTAAATGATAGACCGATGGTGATGATACATTTTTGGTTCGGATGCACTGGAGGCCGCGCCAGTACCAGATTATTGCCAACCTGTAGAAATAAGCCTTCATTAACAATACAAACACTGTCTGAAAACATAACCTGAAGAAATTAAAACAAGAACTCTGTGGAGTGACTAAAACTTTTTTTGCAGCTCTGTGCAAACATTGATTGAAATGATAAGCTCTTTTATTTTGGTGATGTTGCTCTGAACTATTCAGTTTCCTTTAACTTTTTATGAACCTCTGTTTAAGTGACTAAAGATTTTTTGCCAATAAAAGCATTCACACGAGATTCTTGAAGTGTTTAAGTGTATTGAATTATTGTATTGAATCAGAGGTGCACTTTTTGTTTTGGTTCGTTTTGTTTTGTTTTGTTTTGTTTTGTTTAGCAGCGCAATAAGCGATCTGACCTCAGGGTGAGCCTGCCTCCATTTCCTCTCCTGAGAGGATTTGGAGCTTATCTAAATGTTTTTCATTTGAAGTTGATCTTGAAAGTTGACTGATGGACTCAAAATTGTTCTGAAATGGCTTTGTAACACATCACACTTGGATTAGTGGCAACAATTGTTTCCTCACAATCCGTGAAGAAGGGTTTTCTTAATAAGGATGTTCACATTTGCCAACAGTAGGTCAATGCATCTTATTAACTGGTTTATGCATATACCTCTCTGATATTTAATAATATATATACAGGGGGTGAATACCAGACCAAATTACATTTCTTCCACTTGACCATGAATTTTCCCTACATGCCTTTTGACGAAACTCTTGTTGAGTCAGCATGCTCGCAATGTATTTCTTCATTTAGTGTGACAAATAAACTAGGAGCTAGTTATGTTTAGTTAAACGTATCACTATTCTGTCAAGATTTATCCAACCTGACAAAACCTTCAGTACAAAGACACGCACATACTTACGGTAAACATGAACAATGTCCAATTAGAATTGTTTACAGGCTGCTATGAAAAAGTATTTATATTTATCATATTTTTAGTTCTTATCTTTTCTTTTTCAGTATCCAAACCAATGTATTTAATTATGTAGTACATTTTAACGGGCTAGTTTCTCGGACTCAGCAGGAAAACAAATATATGATATGTCGTCGTTGATGCCCAAACTTGTTGCAATGCATCCGAAAAACGCAAAGTTTAAGAAAAGGTTTTGATGAGAAATACAGTTTACCAGAAACTGTCAACAATTTTCTTCTTCAACAAAAAAATAAACATGGAATATTACAAAAAAACAAACAAAAAAAAGCAAAGTAGTTTGATGTGTGTATTGTAAAGGGATCTCTAAATAATTCTTTAAACTTCAGCTTCCTACATTTGTTGGTTTTATTGTTTTCAATGGTGTTGGAGTAGATTTTAATTTTGTGTTTTATCAGCAAGAATAATTTTACAAATAAAGACAAATACAAAGTGTTACACCTGAAATCTTAAAATTTCACTTTGTCTACATATTTCATATTTCATACTGACATATTACTGGGAATGTCAGTAAAATCTCTGCACTGTAACATTTGTTTTATTTTGGTGTCAGTAAACAGGGTGAAAGAAAGAATTTTTTTATTGTGAAAGGTTGATATTTCAATAAATAACGTGATGATAGATATAAAATCAAGATGGTCTTAAAGTGACACAAATAAAACATGCTTTACTAATTCCGTTCTTTCTGGTAAAATACTTAGGATTTGGTTCCTGATCGTGTCACATTTAATTTGCCCCTGCTTTGCTATCTTTAAACACACATTTATTCTCAGACGCTGAATTCCTGTAAACTCTACAATCCTTCTGACATCCAGTTAACCCAGGAGGAGTCATCTTGGTAAAACATGTCAGCAGTGCTGAAAGAGTGAGGAACCTTTCTGCTGTGTCAGGGGAGTTCCCGATAGTAACCTCACCATGGGTGACTCTGATCATTGAGTAGCAATATAAATGGAAATTAGGCCTTCCAGTGTAGAGAGAAGAGAGTGTGAGGAAACAATGTCGGTGTCTAGATCAGTAACGAGCTTAAAGATGAAATGTCGAACCACAAGCCAGAGAGGATAAACGTTCTCCCAGCGAAAAGCTTGTTTCTTTGTGTTAGTTTTTAAAGTCTGATATTTATGAATTCTGAGATATTTTGTAAAAGACATACCCAGAGGCAACTATTTCTTACAGATGTCTAAAATGATTATGTTCTTGAATACTATGTGATAGAAATCTGGGTCAACTTTTATGAAACGAGAGACTTTTCAAACGAGGTGAGGCAGGGAACGTTTTATCAGGGAACCAGCTAAACACATCTGCTTGAACTTACCGCCGCCGGCCTGTTTCTGTGATCCTAAAATACCCAGCAAGATGCTTGAGTTTATTCTCTGCCACTGTCAGAATACTTCAAACTGCGAGAAACCACAGGTGAGACAGGGTCAGATCAGCTGACGTGTGATGTGACAAGCAGATTTCCAGGGTGTGAGCTCTTTTAGAGACAAAATAAAGACAGAATGAAGACAGACAGAGACCTTTCAGTGAAGGGGAGTCTTCGTGGACTAGTTCAGCTTTTCAGCCACCATGATAATCAAGCTTTTCAGCAAGGGATTGGAAACAGTTTGAACGCTTGTCTGTGTTTCCTGAACTGGTGGCTGGTGAGTAATGCGACTCAACCCACATGGTTCTGTGTGTGCCTCAGGGGTTTCCAGACACAGACCCTGCCCCAGCAGGAAGCTGGAGAACCTGTGGCCATCATCTGTTCAGACAGCAGTGGCAAATGACTGTGAGTTCACAAACCCTCTCTCTTGCCAGCGCGACGACACGCCTGCTTACGGGTAATGGAAATGACCAACGACTGCCTAAAAATAGTGTTAAATGTGCCACTTTAGTTAAAGGGGGCGGGTGTTATGTGAAATCAATATTTTTCAGTTTTATATCATGCTATTTTATTCCTTCATCAAATTCATACCTGGAGTGTTGATTTGATTCTTTCGCTCATGTTTGTGGCGTCCTGTAATCTCCCATGGCAACCATGAGGTGCTCTCACAAAGCGCCGCATATTTCCACAAAACTCCTCCTTGGAGCTACAGCCTCCAGCCAAGCCTCTATCTCACAGAGCCCCCTTTCCCTCAGCTCCTCCAGACTAGCAGCAGCAGCAATTGGCAAACACCTGGTGAGACTGCAAGTCTGCTGAACTCATTTTACAAACTACTTCTCAGTCCACAGCTCCTAAGAACGATTCTTTAAAGACATAATGATAAATGTTGTGAAGGTGCACTGAAGGAGGAACGTTGGAAAGAACAGGAGTTGCCATATTTTAAAGAGACAGAGGCTCCATTTTAAGACGTCAAATTGTGAAGTCAAAGTTATGTTTGATTTATACAGAATTTTTATAACTAAAAAAATTGTGTTAGAAAATAGCACAAAATACAATCATCAAGTAACTATCTAGTGACAAATTTAATCTTTTTGTGATGTGTTGCAGTTTTCTTCTGATCAATGCTGATATTTGTTGCTCCATTTAGACACGCAGTTATTAGATTTTGGATGAATTTCCCAATATCACGAGACAGCAAGGATTTAAATGCACTCATCAACATCAGTTAAAGATATAATAATCAGCAGTATGAAACAGCCCAGGGGTGGTTTTTGTTTTTTCATTGTCAGCAGCTCCTGTTTGAAACATCTCACTCAGACTTTGTGAGTTGGGAGATGCTGCAGTCCTGTTTGACCCTGAGCAGGATAAGCGGGCGCTCAAAATGGATGGATGGATGTTTGCTCTTGTTTGTGTCAAGAGTGGAGCTTGACTCAGCAGCCGCACGCTGGGGACTGGGTAGGTTAGAACAGCCGGCTTTCTCAGAGCTCTCAGACATTGCATGACAATTTGACATTTCAGCTCCTCTGGACTTTAAGCATTTCATTTTATGTTTGTTCTCTCAAGTCTCAGGGCCACACAAGTCAACTCCTCCCCCTCAATCAAGACTGAAGACTTTTTAAAGATGTTTTGAACAATTCATAGTATCAGGTAATGTTTGCAGTGCAAAGGAAGAAATCACAAAGACTGCTGCTCACGCAATTACACTTAGCAATCATCACAGCACAACCTGAGACCTGCTAAGAGAGGAATAAATACATATAAATTAAGCTGACATGCTAATAGCACGAGAGACATTTCAGTTTATTAAAGAAACAGTTTCTCAAAGAGTATCAGTTTCAATTTGAAAAATAGAAACTTTTTTCTTATTTTGTAAAACAACAAACAATGGGATGTTTTTTTCTGTCCACGTTGTGAAGTTTTATTTCACATAATGCAAAAAATATAGCCCATAGACTATATTTTGTGTAGTCTATGGGCTATACGAAACACGTTAATTAAATTTTTTTGCAAGGACTGATAATGTTTTCTGACCCTTTGCTATTTCTGTACAACAAAAACCATAAATGAGTGGCAGAAAGAAAGTGTCCGTATACATATGTATTTGTGTGGTGCTTGTCATTGCTTACACCAGTGGTTCCCAAACTTTTTCTTCTGCCCCCCCCCAGTGGTTTCCAAACATTTTCTGCGCCCCCCCCCTATGGATTACAAATGGCTGTCTGGTTGAAACGACGAGGGGGGAGCATTGACTTTTTTGGGGGCAAAATGAATGTACGTAGCTGAAAATAGACACAAACCTCGGAAGCCTACAAGGTACTTGTTAAGCTTAAGGTTCTGTATTGATATTAGCTAGTCATCTTTTAGCTAACATTACCTGCATCCAACAGCTTTACTCAACTCAGTCTGTTAGTTTGGAGGGAAAAACTGAAAAGTTCTTTGCGTTTTGCTGGTTTGCTGCCGTGATTCTAACACAAACCTACGTAGCTCCGCCCAGCAGCAGCAGGTCTCCTTCACAGGTGTAAACCCAGTGCGAGCGTCGTAGCGATCATGTTGCGTTTAAAGGCGGCTCGGAAAAACAGGTAACAACATGTTAACAACGGATTAAATAGTTTTAACTGCTGATAAAAGTGACAGAGGACACAAATATGGGACGTGTGGAAGCCCTACTGTATCAAACTGACATAGGAATAACAGAGAGTTGGCCATTCTAAGGTAAAATCCCAGCGCATACAGTGTTCATGTTTTATTTTTTTTTTTCATCCAGACGGCTTCCCGCGCCCCCCCTGCAATGTCAGGGCGCCCCCCCTAGGGGGCGCGCCCCACAGTTTGGGAACCTCTGCCTTAAAGCAAATGTTGATTTTAATGCTACTAACAGATTGTAAAGATTGAGGATTCACACTAAATGCTT
>NW_015113359.1:0-64323 GCF_001443285.1 Poecilia latipinna
GAATGAAAGAGATTTACTTGGAATTTTTTTACTACTTTGAATGCACAATTTTACATTTATTTTCATACCGTTTTAATCTGAATGATTCAGGTCACGGACTTCTTGAAATATTTTCTTGGAGATTTTGGCCGAGTCCTCAGGACTGAATTTGTTTACTTGAATTATCTTTTCACTTTGTTTCTGAGTGAACAGATTTCACTCAAAAACAATTCAAATATCAGCGAAGAAATCTCATAATGAAACATGAGTTCAGACTAAATGAACATGACCGATGAGGAAGAAGCAATGGTGACAGTTTGTCCATCGGCCATTGCAGTTGTTTCGTCTTCTGTGTTTTTGATTCCCCTCCGTTTTTCCATAACCTCACTTTCTGATTGTCAACACATTTAACAGGCTGTGTGCTCGTTTCTCCTCGGGGAACGCTCCACACTCTGATTAAAATCCCTGATATTTGTAATGGTCCCGACGCCCATTTGAGATCACTAGATCACTCTTAACACACCACACACACGGCAGAAAAATCTCATGACATTATTTATAGAGGCCTCATGATAATCAGAGCATCCTTAATATTGCTGAAAAGTGAAGATTGGGTCAAAAATTTACATTTTCACCTTGCTGTTTCAGCCAGACTTGAGAGGCATTTCAATCCGTTGGCATAATTGCCACAAGGTTTTTTGTGTGCGTTCTTGGATTGACATACACAACTCATACCAAACTAATCTCAAATGCTTTTTCCCAGAGGGTCAAAACAGCTTGAATAGCTTTTCCCCCCCCTTAATCAATAAATCATTATTTGAAAACTGCTTTTTGTAATAACTCAGTTTGCCTTCATTTAATTTAGTTCGAGCTAAATAATTTCTATTTTAGGTCAATCCTGACTGACCTAAAATAGGAAAAAATTAGTCCGATTTAATATCAGACCGAACCTTTTCATCCACACACACACACGCATATCTTTTTTTAGGATACTTCTTGGCAAAAGTGATAAAATATTAATTTAAACACCATAGATGTGTCAATATTTTCAATGCAATTTGCACTTATAATGATGCACTATATAAATACTGACCTATCTTCACAAACTCGCTGTTAAATGCGCATCATGATAATATTTGCCATTTTTCAGATTTTTTGCAAACTTGAGTACATGCTCTATTAATTTCATGCATTTGTAATAGATTACTAACAAGAATACGGGCATAATTCTAATCTATATAATAATTAATTCAATGACATAAAGGATCCGAGACAATTAGGATACACCTGATTAAAATAATAAGTAGGTCCGGGGTATTTTAAACCCTGACCTACATCATAAACAAACTAACAATGAGAAAAAGGTTCCAAGATGATCAATTATAAAATAAAAGTTTCACTCCCAAAACATTGCTAAATCACTTCTCATGAGCGAAAGCATTTTCTCAGTGGTGAACAAAGCCACTCAAAATCAGACTCATTCTCATATCTCGCCTTCAAAAGGCTCACTGTAACAGTTGCTTTCAGTCTATTATTCCTATCCATAATGTGCACAGGTGCAGTCTAATTCAATTGGAAGATCCTGCCGCGGCTGTACACAAATAACTTGTCTCCATGTTACCAGTAAAGCTGTTGTCATGGAGATGACAAGACTTACATAAGCTCAAATGTATTTATGTACAAAACAAGTGTATTGTCTTCTTTGTGCTCATTTCATTATTTCACGTTTAAACGCAAATTGATTTTTTGCCTGTCTTTTTCAGACATGCGTTGCAGAAAGCATTGTATTGTTTTCAAAATGGTTAACAAGGTATTAAGGACCTGCTCTCAGGCAGAGACATTTTATGCCATCTGCAAAAGTTGATAACGGTCGTCTGCATTTCCCCGTCGGTATCACTTTCATCTGTATCACTGTGACTTGCTGAGCTACAGCTTTGATATTAAAAGCTCAGATGTCTGGTTTCATAAAAAACAATGAGATGATTAGAAACCTTACCTTTCAGCCAGATATGCACCAGTAATGGAAAAAGCCTTTAGGAGCAAGGGGGAGGTTTCTTCATTCACCTAACCTTTAACCTCCCGTCTGCTTCTGGATCCAGCGCCTAGCAGCTTTCAGCACAGGATTAAACAGTTATTGAAAGAGAAGTGGCATGATTGACAAGTGAAGGTTTCCTCCCTTGTCAGAAGGACCTCTCTGTCTGTCTCACCCTTTTCTTCCCAGAGCTCACCATTCACACTGTAGCGTGACTTGAACAACTTCTGAATTCCTTCTGCTGTGAAATACAAGTAAAACTTCCAGAGCCCAACAATTCACACCGGCTGTCTAAAATGACTACTGTTCATGAAAAGTGGGAGAAAATTCATAAATAAACTATCAGTAATGTGTTATGCTCTTACTTTGCCATTTATGTGCCTTGAAAAGGCTCATTTCACCGTGCACATGTCCGGTCTGCGGCAGTGCAGTCTGCAGCAGTCACTCATCTTAAATGAGGGAATTTTCAGCCTTAGTAAGACATGTAGGAGTGTGTACTTAATGTACATTTATTTTAAGCCTTTAACTGTATTCAGCAGAGAATGAGTGCTGGTGGTGAGTATCAAAACTACTTCAAACAAAAAGTTTGAACCAGCTCTGTTCAGTTATGATTTTCTTTGGAGAGCCCCTACAGTCACATGCACAGCACTTTGATTTGAAGTTAGATTGAGCAACATTAAATGAAGGTTCAAAAACCAATTATTTTAACAACTTAAAGAAATCGGTTGAACAATCCTTCAAAAGTCAGTTTGAACTTTGTATGATCGTCCCGTTTTGCCATCTCTATTTCAAATAAGACCAAAACAAACATCTTTCTACTTCTCCAAATTAACATTTATTTACCGTCAACCATAAAACATCTGGTCTGTCCTTGTGGTGTCCTGGATGCAATTGTCTTCCTTGTTATCTTTAACAAAGAAAGCCTGCTATTTCAGATTCAACTCCATCCATACTTTTTTCCAAACAAACATCTTTGAAGTTCTTAATTGAGTGATTTATGCCTAATTTCCATATTACATGTTCTACCTACCTATGCAAGTATGTATGAATGGTTTAATTACATACCTAGTTAATACCTAATTAAAACATGATAGACATTCCAAAATAGTCAATACTTGGTTGCTTGTTCCTCATTTCTTCTTATTGGTCTGACATGAAACTGCTCAGCTGCAATCCGTCGGTTGCCGAGGCGCAGAAGCGGGCTGCTGTTGCACCGTTCGTATTTCTGGGTTATATGTAAGAGTGGCTCATTCAAATCATGTTTCCAAATTCTAAAAAGGCTTCCTCCAAGCGTTTTTGAAATAAGAAACCTATTAAGCAATATTAATTAAACTTGTACAGACACTCTTGGAATTTTTCTAGTAACAATTTAAATGTAACTACAATATTTATAAAATGTAAACCAAAAAAATAATAAATTAAATAAAATAACTGTAACCTGCTGTTAGAGGAATTGACTTCCTCCAACAACAGCTTCACTTTATAAAATCCCTATATTTTTTTGTCACATCTCATGCCTTCTGACAGTATGGGTACATGCTTTTCAAATAAAATATGCATCCATTATATGATCAAGATCTTACAAATTGTGGTTAAGAAGCCAGTTTATTAGAGTCATTTTCATGTCTGAAAAAAACAATTGAATTTTGAAAGTTGAACTGATTTCTGTTTATTTCTTAAATACTTGAGCTAGAAAATATTCCACTGCAGAACTGCATTTAAACATACAACATTCTCCATCATAGAAACCATCATTCAAAATATGTCCAGTGAACTAAAACTCGTTAGAGACTATGAAACTTTTACCTCTAAAGCATTGGCTATAATTAACCAAGATTTTACCCACCTTTAACACTTGTGCATCTTTTAATGGAGTCAGATTTTCCAGGCTTACATGAATGCACTGCTATGCATTTGCACATTGAATTATTCATGTGATATTGGTCCTTTACTGCTAAAATTTTCCTAGCAAATTAGAAAATTTACTATGTACTCTGTGTGCTGAACAGATTTACTTAAAGTTCACTGTATAACTGCATGGTTTCTGATAAATACAGTGCAAAATAATAGCAATGATGCTGCCATGTTTAAAGCTGGGCTGGCTTCCTATTGCTGTACTGCCCCCCATCAGTGACCTAATGCAAGTGCTCGGTTATTTCCATATTTCGAAGATTCCTGAATTTCTAAACTAAAATAAATAAAATAAGAGCAAATGTTACACTGGGAATTTTATGCATCTGATCCATTTATTTTGCATAATTTGTTTATACTGTGTTTTGAACTTTAGTTTTTGTTTCCCTCTGTAAATTCCTCGGGATACCAAGATGTTTTTGAATGCAATTGATTTGGTTATGGAGTGACAGGGTGGACGCAGCAAACAGCTGCTAATAGACATGTATGGTGCAGGGACTTATTAGTAACCAAGTAAAAGCAGCAGAGAGAGAAAGGAAAGAGGAGAGGAATACTGGTGTGGCAGCAGGCAGCATGCACGAGCACAGAGCTGAGTGGAACCCACCTTTTGCCAGTTGTGAAGTGTCTGGATCTAGACGAATATCTGGGCTCGTGACGTTCCACCAGGTACCAGATTCAGCCCCTCTCCTGGTGACTGTTGAGGACAATTCCCACACTTTTTTTAAGCTGCATTTTATGGAATTATAGTTCACTGGAAATTTAACGATTTTGATTTATGATTATTTTAACACGTTTTAAACTATGTGCCTGAGTTATGGGTTTATGTTTTTATTGAAATTTTGTATTTTATCATTACGTTGAGCCCTTTCTTTGGGTTTCCGAGTCGCTTTCTCCTCCTTTTATAAGGGACACAAAGTTTTGTTACCCTATTGGCCACACAAACAGATGAAACATAAAAGGTAATAAAATCCTTCATAATAATAATAATAATAATAAGTTACATTGACTTGACAAAGGCTCTGGCAAAGATTTTGTAGGAAAACGGAGGGGGAAAAAAATTGATGAAATGTCAAATCTGATGTGTTCATGGGCAATGCAAGCATTACAGGCATAAATTAAGATGGAGTTCTGTTTCAGCATGTCAAATCCTGCTTTTCTTAAAACTTGACAGCTTAAAACAAAGAGAAAAATGGTTCAAAAAGAAAGTAATGGTCATCCTAAAGGTTCTGTCGGATAGTGGAGAGAAGCAGGCCCTATATCAATAGGAACGGACAAAGTGTTGGAACATAAATTTTAGAACTGGACTTGTCTTCCTGTCTGTCTTAGCCATTTAGACGCACCTGTCTACACTCAGAGCCTGTTAGAAGATTTACTGCTGGTCGGGGAATTTGTTGCCGAGCGATGCATCAGGCGTTGTCATATAAAATCTAAGCACTTTCCCCTGACTAATTTAATCACGGACTTTTATGGAGGCATCAGCTAACACTGAGAAAGGCAGAGTGAAAGACTATAATTGGGGTTCTTTCATTAAAAGTAATATATGGAATATGTGGTATAATTGCACCAGTCGGGTAATGGCCTGTGAACAACTGAAATGCTAACATGTGGTGATGGGTTTGATGCATGTTCATCACGGGGGAATTTGCACCGTATCGACACGCGACTTTCCTTGGGTGGTATGTCAGTTGTGCTCGTCAGACATTAAGTTGTGTGGTTTTCATAACCTCCCGACTCATTGTGACCATCCAACAAAGTGAAATGACTGAAAATCTGGTCTTCCCAATAAATGAAACTTAGCAGAAATAGTCAATTATGAGTAAGTTGTGTGGGCGATGTCTAAGTTCAACTCCACCATCATTAAAGGGCTTTTGAACAGTCTGGAAACCCTCTTATGCAACTGAGCCGGTTAAATAGAAACTGCTTTTTCCTTTGCAGTTTGTTGGCTGCTTTCATTTCACCATCTGCTTGACAAGAGATGTGACAGATTTTTTTTTTCTATTGTGTCCCATTTCAAACATTAAAGATTCAACAAGAGAGATGTGCAAGTAACATTGCTAACTGTCATTCTCAGAAATGTTACGCTCCATATTACAAGCTGCAATTTTAATGAAGGAAAACTAATTTGAAGAATCACAACAAATGATAGCACACATAAATTGTAATGATAATCATAACGCTTGTTAAAATCAATAGTCTTTATTTTAATTTATATTTTGATCTTTTTTTTTAAGCCATAGGCTATGGGTTGTTATTGGGGTTAAAACTTATCACTACAAGTTATTATGTTTACCTCCCATAAATGCACACATTCTAACCCTTCATTCTTGGCATCATCTGCCTAATTTATTTTGAAACTGCAGTTACGTCTTCATGACATATTGCACATTAAATAGTAAGTGTGTGTTTATGGAAATACAAAAATAATTATTTGCTGCAAACCAGGCAGTTTCTGGATGGCATGGAAGCTGACACTTTGCAGGCAACATACTTACCATACCCTGGGCCTTTCCAAACACATTAACCCTCTCATTTCTCAGTTTCCTTGCTAAGTCAATAAGAAAAAATATGCTGCTTTGTAAAACTTAAGTGTGTAGGTGTGCTTGCATGCATGTGTGTGTATGTGTGGTCCTTGCATTTGATACAGCATAAGTACCATTTTCCTTATACTGGACCGGCTGCTCCTTATGGGGCAAACATGAATGGAAGTCACTGCAAAGAAATGTATACTGTGTATTTTTTGGTTGTAGAAGATACTGCAAGGATCCAACCAGGATAGAAGCAACACTCAGCAAGCAGGGGCAATATAGCTATGACCACTGAGGACAAAAAAGGGGCAAAAGAAAAATTAAGAGCAGGGGTACCCAAGTTCAACCCTTGAGAATCGCCATCTTGTAACTTTCCCATCTCCAAAAATACCTGCACCAAATGGTTTAATTCCCTCATATGCAATTCCCTGATTGCTATGTTCCTGATAGCAATCCAATCAATTGATGCTGATGTCCTGAAGACAGGATACACCAAAACGTTGACACAAAAGCTCTCAAGGACTTGATTTAAATATCCCTCAATTATTCAACCAAGGAACTAGAGGGATATAGAACTAGCAGATTACAAAATACAACAGATCATGACACCATTCCTCAACACCGAATGTCTTCAAAACGGTAATTTTAACTTGTTAACTTTTAATTAACACAAAACCTCTTACAGATTATATTGAGTGCATCACCAGTAATAAAAAAAAAGGAGTTTCATAACAAAGGTCGGATTTTCTCAATTTTTAGATTAAATATGCTGCTGTGATCCAACGTCACAGAAAGGCAAAAACCAAAGAATGCTGTTATGTACACTAAAATTTTCCATCGTCTTCTTCGTCATGAAATGTTTCTTGAAACAAGATCCAAGCTGTGAGAGGGTTTGCATTTGTGTTACTGGGACAGAGAAGCAGCGAGCATGAGAAAGAGAACAAAACTGAGGAGGACGACGTTCCACAACCCACCAACAAACGCAATGTGACAAGATGGTTACTTTCTCCCTCTGCTGTGACAGTTAATTCTGGACAAGGAAAAATGTCAAAAATGTTTAGCTGCGCTTGAGCGAAGTTAATTACAGAGCCTAAGGCAACTCAAACTAGGGCTGCTAATGGCCCTGACTCACAGATAAAGCTCCATTTACCAAAACTGTTTTAAAGCTACTAATCTGATTTATTTAGAATCAAATGTTTTGGCAGCAGCTGTTAGATTTTTACTGTTAGGTTTAGACTCGCATCACATAGCTGTCTAACTTTATTTTACCCATTTTCCAGTGTTTTTATAATGTTTACTCACTCAGTGTTGCACTTTGTGCATGCATGAGACACAGCTGTATTTGTGCAAGAAACTATATTCTCAGCTCCAGTTTGACATTCATGCTCCAAACTGCCACCATTTGACATTTAGACCCTCTGACCACCTACAAAACAGTCACTTTCTTTCTTTGTCTTTGCTTCTGCATCTACCACTCAGTGTCTTTGTCTCTTTCCTTCCTCTGAGGTCAGCGAACCACAGTGTTAGTGTTTTCAATCCGCTCTTACACGTCTTTGCGGTTGCTTCATTTCCTTCTAACAGGTCTCTCCAGTGCTGTTGCACTGACACGCAAAAGCCTACAAAGAATCAAGACATCAGGGCCCTAAGCAAAGACAAGTCAGTCCTAGAGATCATGACCCTAGAGGTGGCCATTGAAATGAGCAATAGTAGAAAACTCAGTAAATTACCAGGGTGATGTTCCACTCACTGTAATTGTGTTATCTGTAGCTTGAACTTGTGAAGCAAAATTAGTCAGCCAAATTTTTTGCTGACACATCTGCTGAATTATTGTAATTTTCTTTCTTATTAATGTGATGAGAACAGATTTGATAAGAGATATGTGGGGGAAAACGCCGGAGATTAGGAAAAAATGGAAACTCATGAATTTGTCTTCCAAATTTTAAAGCAATTTAATATGTAGTTTGTATATTTTTAGTGTAAATATAAAGATACTTAAAGGTGCAGTACAGAACTTTTATATAAAATATCCTTTTTATACATTTAGCACTGTCTAGCAATCTCATGTGCTCGCTGCGAAATGTGATATCCGCCATCATTGGTAGCCATGTCAACTACCTTGAGCATGAAGATATGGAGACTTAAACATTGCATTGTTTTTAAAATTTGGCAAATATTTTTTTTTTTAAATGTTTTTTGTTTTTATTTTGTACCTTAACTTGGGTATCCATATGTTTTACAAACCTTGTATTTATTACCTAAGATGGAGTAAGTAGCTTTCAAAAAGTAAGCAATTTCCCCTTGGGGATCAACAAAGTATATTCTATTCTAACTTCTGTTTGTAGTTCTAATTGTAGTAGTAGACAAAGTATTTAATGGACATCATGTATTAAAAGTAATGAATACTAGATTATCAATGTCAATTTTCATAATGCTTCTAAAATAAAAAAAAAGTTACTTTTATTTTTCACCTTGACCAATAAGCATTCAAAGAGAAATTTTCAAACAATGTATGTGTGTTTAAACCTAAAATTTGATTAGCTTTGGAAGCTTTTCCACGTGCCATTATGTTTCTGGGTGTTGGTGGATGGCATTTTTACTTTATATCTTCAGGACATTGCAGCGATCTGTCTGGCAGCCACAGTCAACTATATTCATACACTTGCGGTGCACATTTGGTTTTTGAACGAATATGGCTGTCAGTCTTGTAAATACCATAACAAAAGAACACACTCCTTTTCATTGTGTTTCACTTTGCTTCAGCAACACGCACTCACCACCCCTTGACTAATTTTGTGTTTGAATCAACAACAAAAGCTTTCCGAATCTCCTCACAGGCCTGTGGTGGCTTTACAAGCACATCTAACTATGCTAATTAGCTTTTGCATGATTATTTTGACCAATTAGAATCAGAAAAAGAGAAGTTAGCGAGGTGTTAAAGATTAATTAGTCATACAAATGTTTATTAGTCTCCAAATTTAATCTAACAGAATACAATGAGATTATGGGGACAAATTAGTTGTGTAGCATTCCTAATCACTTTTCGCTGCAGAGAGAGTAATAACTGTCACCACTCACATTGTACTATATCCACTTAGACTGCTGTACTTTATAGTTAGAAAACACCCTTATCATTCTTCCTCATAAATGCAGCTGTAACCCAAATATTATTTTCCTTATTGATGAGCTAAAATCATACACAAATGAATGCCTTCAAATTATACTTTTCATAATTTAAAATAACAAAACATCAACAATACCTGCACCAGAATCTTAGAGTGACTTAGCGTGACAGCATCTATGCTTCTGCTGCATTGCACTAGTAATTAAAACATTGCGTTGCACTGATTTGCATTGTGTGAGCATTGTGGGAAACTGCATCTTTCAGGGTAGTTGATTGCACTGGTGATAAAAAGGGGAAAAAAAAAAAAAAAAAAGAGTGTGTTATGGGCCCCAAAGAGCATGTGGGTGTTTTCTCACATTTTGTAGAATCATGCAATAAAAACACTAGGAGTGGCTTCATACTGAGCAAAATCTTTATCCATAAAGCACAATAATTAGCCACAAAAAAGGCGAGTACAGATGAAAGCATTGCAAATTACATATATTTTGGCAAGGAAAAAACTTTAGATCTTTGTTGTCAATTTCCTTATTGACAAAATAAAGAGCTAAAGTTTTGTTGCTTTGTTCCAAGGAACACACCCTTGGCATGCGTGTCTCGTGAAAAAAGTGGAGGTGAAATATGAAACTTGCAGAAATCACACGTCAGTGTTTTTTTTCACATAACTGTCTAACAAGGTAACAGTTTCAGCAATAGAAAAGTTAGGTGGTTTTTACCCATAAACCGTTCCTATATGTTGATCTGTTTGTTACTGCTTGCCCCACTATACAGGAAAATGCACCACAGGCATATTTAGAAGAAAAAGGTTTGCATGTTGACAGTAGTGTGAGACAGAAGCACTGCTTCCCAAAAAAAAAAAAGTTTGATATCAGAGTATTGTAGTTTGAAAAGGTAATAAGATCTTTGCTTCTTTATGGATCCTGCTAGCCTGGTAAAAAACAGACCGTTGTTTCACACCATTTTCTTCGTACATCTGAGGAAATTTGTTCTAATGTGTGAGGATGTCGTCCTGAAACCTGAGTTCTAAAATGTCTACTGTACTACGACAAGTAGTATACTGTCATAGTAGTATAGTGTTTTCAACCTTTTTTGAGCCAAGGTACATTGTTTTAGTTGAAAAAAAATCACAAAGCACACCACTAACCAAAAATGTAAACAAAGATACTCTGTAGCCGCCTATATATAGTCATTCTTATCAAAGTGTCTTGAATAGGAATCAAATAAACACAAAAATGTATCATATTTTACATTTCTTATTCCAAAAATACACCTGAACAGTGGCACAACACTGCCGTGTGTGATGCATGAATGTAGTAACATTCATGCGTCACTAATTCTCTTGTTTTAACGTAAAATGTTCTGTACCTACTGCCATCTAGTGATAATTAAATTACATGATTACGCCGCTAGTCACTACTACAGCAAAGACACTCAAAGATGGTATTATTTGCAGATAATTAATTTGTTTCAAAAAAATATTTTAAGACCAATTACCATATTTTCTGGACTATGAGCGCACCATACTATAAACCGCACCTTCACATTTTTTGAAACCCCCCGGAAACTTGCATATGCGGTGCCGGCGGCCGCACCGGGCTACAGGCCGCTGGCATCTCTGCCGCTCTTGGTTTTCCATAAGGACCCAGCAGAGGGCTGCGTCCTAATAACTACTGGATGTATTAAGGACGCAATTCTCCGTCTCCAAATCCGGTTTTGTTCACACCGAGTTTACGTGCAGCGGCTTTATTTCCCTCCTGTATGGCCAGATCGATACTCCTCAACTTAGAAGCTGCATCATATGAGTTTGAAAACATTTCTCCGTCGCGACTGCTGCTAGCATGTGGTTGTTCTAAATGAAAATTAGGGCGTTCTTTGATTTCCGATTTTGATTTCCAATGATTCACTTCCTGCTAAAGAGCCCCCTGGTGATTGAAAAAAAATCCACAGAAAAGCCGCATGTTCAAAGTGTAGGAAAAAAAGTAGCAGCTTATCGTCTGGAGACTATGGTAGGTGAAATTGGATAATTTCCATGGCACACCTGACGATCACTCACGGTACACTAGTGTGCCGCGGCACAACGGTTGAAAAACACTGGTATAGTGCACACTATACTATATTGCTGGGTTTCAGACACGTGACCCCGATGACACGCGAAATTCAGATGGTGGGCCAGAAATGGATTTCTCCAGTTCAAAACAAAGCAAAATTGATCACAAAGGTACGCTAATGCCCTAAATGGACTGGAACAGACAAGGGATCTCGAAAAAATATTATATTTAGGATATGATTCATATTATCTTGATAAAAGTCTTGTCTTATAATCTTGAGGATTTATCCGCATTGAAGTGATCAACAACTACCTGGAGACCTCATTACGACGAGCAAGAAGAAAGCTTTCAAAAGCTTGGAGAATACAATCATTTAGTTTCAAGTTGGGTCAAGCATTTAGGATCTAAAGAACCATTAAATGGCTGTCCATAGTGAATTGTGCTATTTTAAGTAGTCTATGATAACGATGCCATCACTAACAACAAACTAACCCATGTTATTTCCATGTGCTTGGATCTCGTGGTAAATAATTCATTTAGCTTCTGTAAACCCAAATTCATGCTGGAGTTGTATGTTATGTATGTGAGTCGTAAGACACTAGATTCAGGTCCAATGTAGGTCAACGATTTGCTCCAATCTACAAAAACCCACATGTCCTCGTCTGGACACAAATATGCTTCGTGGAGAGACACGAACCATGTGGGGGAATAGTCTCAGCTCACTATGACTGTATGGCTGGGTAGGTTATATTTTAGTTTTTTTTTTTTTTCTAGCATTAATGTCCCACTGAATAAACATCTTTTCTGTCCGTGACTTGGCACTGAGCTAACTGCCAACATCATTAGCACTCTGAGGACAACCAAGCTAAGGCATAAAAATATTACCTTACATATGAATGCTTGGCTTTCTAAGTAACTGTCCAATAAAACATCTGAAAATACAATTTAAACAATGCGATCATTACCTGTTAGAAAGTGGTGCTGCAAACTCTGGCATTGTTAGTTTCTGCACTTCCTGCTATTAGCTGTAGATTGTTGATCCATTTTTCTCTTTTTTTCAGTATTTAAAAAAAAAAAAAAAAACTCCCTTGTGACCAACTACCTTCAAAACACGAAAATAACGTTTATCTTTCTCTTTATTAGAACGGTTGGAACAACCGTACAGGAGTCAAACTATAGACATTTTGACTCTGGATCAACAGAAATAAATGGGCTGCATTTACTTCCGGCCCTCCATCTGCATTGGGTGACATTGGTGCTACGTCATCTGAAACCCAGCAATACACTTTGTAGTGTCAAAGCTTCATAGTTCAACACTATGAAGCTTCCCAAAAATTGCCTGCTTTTCTGTTTGCTTCTACTGATCCGTTTAGATTTTGTAGGCTTGTGGAAAAGTAAACCGATTGATTCTCAACCAAACTGGTTTTCACACAAAAGTCTTGTGTCGAAATGAAAGAAAACTCAACCATTCACAACATTGTAAGAAAACTTTCCAAGGAGAAAATTCAATACAGCACATTATTATTTTACTTGGACATAATTTTGCTTAATTGTATAACACCATTTCACAACAAAAATATTAAAATACTTTTCAAGACAAATTTAACCAGTTAATAGAAATCAATCAAGCACTACCCAATTATATGGACAAATTCATATTCAGTTACCAAATATGGGTAGTGTTGAGACGCTTTACCAAGGTCGAGAAAGAGTTACATGCTGTTAGACAAAAGGCCCATTGTAAAGAGTTACATTTTTGATTCTGTTAGACACTAAGGTCCATTCCTCAAAGAAACAGAAACTTATCAGGGACACAGAGGCATGGTGTGATTTCAGGGAGTGTCTTCAGTCCATATAATCAGCTAGCCGCCTCCTTCTCCTCAGATGCTCCACAGACTTTTTTTAGAAACTCTTCTCGAATGTAATGGTGAAAGTCTGAATGCTTTTCTTGGCAGATTTTATGCTCCATGTGTCAATACAAATTATGAATCATCGATTAGGATTTTCATTCTCAACAGCAGTAACTAGCTAAAGTTAGCCACTAGCATTCATTTGAATATAGTATATTTTTTTGAAACATACTTTCAGGAGTAGTTGCATTGGATTTTTTACTTCTGCTTGATCAATGTTATTTTGAAGTAATGCCCTTGCTTGTCTAGAGAAGAAGAGCAGGCACGTTTTAATCACAAGTGTACAAGAGACAGACTGAGCTTACAATTTATGCAAAAGATTTCTTGTTCTTATTTAAGATCCATTGAACTAATGTTATTTTCTATCTGCTGAGCCTGCCAAGTCATTTGGAGGTCAAGTAAATATGTAGTAAACATTAGATACCACCACTGGAAGTACTTTCTTTGTTCTAACACAATACTTACCTTAAGTATTGGGTTCAAAAGCTTTACATTATAAAAAAAAGTGTAATTTGGAATGTTGCTTTCTTGAGCCCAAATCTGTTATTTTGTGATGTTATTAATCATCTTATCTTGAATGTGAACGAAATAAACAAGATGATTGTAGATTTCAATAGAAACAGGGTTAGGACAAACCCTATTTTCATCACAGGAAAAGAAGCCGCAGTGGTTGAGGAACACAAATACCTTAGTATTCTTTTGGATAAGAGACCGGACAGGAGACTCAACTGCTAAGCCATCTACATGAAGGGATGAACAGGTTGTTCATCTTGTTGAAGTTTAGGGTCCTTCAGCAAAATACTGCAGATCTTCTACAACTCTGTTGAGAGTGTCATCTTTTCTTCCATCATTTTCTGGGGTAGCAGCATCAGAACCAGTAACTTAAAACAGCTAAACACCTTGATAAAGAAGGCCTGTTGAGTTCTGTGGGTTAGTGTGGAATCTCTAAAGATTATGATGCAAATAAGAATTTTTAATTAGATCAAGAATATTGTGGACAACCTTGAGCATCCTCTTCATGACACTGTCATACTACAACAAGAGGCTTCTGCAGATTTGTTGCAATACAGACAGCTGCAGTAGATCCTTTATGCCCACAGTCATCAACATCTACAACTCTTTGAAGAACCTTGAAATAATAAGAGGTAAACATATAATTTCTCTTTGGGATCAATAAAGTATTTTTGAATTGAATTTCTAAACATTAAAAGAGGCCAAACAATAACACAATCAATATGCTAACTGGTGAATTACATTATTTTCAACATATCGTTACGTACTGCTACTCTCACCCTTGCTCATTCTTCTTCTTTTGACTGGTTACGTGAGAGTAGAGCCCGTCAGTCAAGGTTAAGGAAAAAAGTTTAACTGGCCGCAAGTACGTAATGAAAAGGAAAATGAACAAAACAAGCACCTGACGGAACACAGTCCAGTGAGAGCTTACCTTAGATGTCTGATCATTTTCTCAATCAGCTGACATCCTTGAGAAGGGCGAGCCCGCACGATCCTTCATCCGTCAGACGATCTGTTCAATAGTTGTTTTGTTTTTTTTCTTAATATAGTTTGTCTCCGATAAACGCACCACTTATGATTTCGTCGGTGCTTGGTCTTAGCAGACGTGTAAACTCCCCGGTGCTAAAAATCTGTTAGCGTCCAGCCGGTTTTAAAAAAAAAAAAAAAAAAAGAACACAAAACAAACTTCATCCCGGCCAAAACATCCGACGCTCCCCTCTGGGTGAATCCGTCCCCAGGTGAAGGTACTCTCCTTCCAGAGCCTCCCTGCACTGTATTTTAAGTTATTTTTTCTTAAAACTCCACTGCTGCAGTAGCTTCAAACATGCATCACTCAATCTCAGGTGTGCCACCAGCACAGCTAAAAACACTTGGGCTGGCTGCACCCCACCCCCACCAGTGAACCATCAAAGGTGCCAAAATAAAAAAACTCTGAAATTATCGTCTTGTAAGAGTACAGCTCCTACCCCTACATCACAAGCATTAATAGCTAGCTTAAATGGCAGAGAAAAACTGGGAGCTGTTAGAATAGGTTCACTGGACAAAATGGCCTTAACTTGTTCAAATGCCATTGAACAAGAATCTGTCCAAACAAACTGCAGACTTTCGTGAAAGATCGGTTGAAGGCAAAACCACTGTAGCAAAATTTGGGATAAACTTTTGGCAGAACCCAACCATTCCAATAAATCTCATAAGTTTCCTCTTATTCTTTGGAGCTGGCATCTGCGCCATGGCTTGCACTTTAGCAGCACATGGTCGAACTTCGCCCCGTCCTACCACATGCCCAAGGTAGGTTATGGAAGCCTTGCCTGTCTCACTCTTTGGCAAGTTGATAACAAGTCCAGCCTCTTCTAATCTCTAAGAAATGCGTCATCCTCCATGTGCTGCTCCCAAGCATCAGCATACAATACTACATCATCAATGTAAACTGTACAGTTCGACAAACCTTCTGTGACCCAAGTCATTAACTTCTGGAAAGAAGCAGGAGCATTTCTAACCCCAAAAGGCAGCACCTTAAACTGGAACAAGTCATCAGTTGTACAAAAGGCAGAGATTTCTTTAGCCCGTTCCGACAAAGGAACTTGCCAGTATCCTTTCAGAAGGTCAAACTTTGAAACGAACTTGGCTGCACCAATTCGATCAATACAATATACTCTATATGGATGTTGTTTAACTGGAGGAGAAACACCATCATATATGTCATGCTCTATTAAAGATGTTATACCTGGTGAGTCACCAAATAGCATAGAAAATTTCTTCCAAAGAGCTGTCGCAACATGTTTTTGCTGAGCAGTTAAATGACTCGAGAACTTCTCCTGATCAGCCAACACTACACTATTCGCCAACTTAAGATCCTTAGGACCCATACAATCCAGTTTAACTGATTCCATTTCTTCCTCCTGATCAGGGTGAATAACACACACACAGCGATAGTGCACTCCATTCATAATATGGCTTAATCAGATTTACATGGCATAAATGTGTCGACTTTCTCCTGTCTGGTGTAGATGCGACATAGTTGACTTCACCCACCAACAGCAAATTTTCTAGAAACGGCTTTCCGATCAAAATGGTTCATCTTTCCTTGGGCTTGTTGCAACTGACCTTTAGCCAGACTACAAGCTGTTTTCAAGCGCTCTTTAAACTCAGAAACGTAATCCAAAACGTTTCTGTCAGGTTCTTCAGCCAGAAATGTCTCTTTGACTAACTGCAACGGACCCCTCACGTCATGTCCATAGACCAACTCAAACGGAGTAAACCTGTAGATTCACAGACAGTCACGGATAGCAAACAATAGAAATTGAACACTCTTGTCCCACTCCCCAGGCTGTTCCACACAGTAGGTCCTGATCATGGACTTGAGAGTCTGATGGTATCGCTCCAGCGCCCAGGCCTCCTGGAAACGACAGCTGAGGAATTCCCGTTCCTCCCTGGTCCACCGCTGCCATCCCTCCATCTCTTCGCAGCGCTGACGCAGGGCCTGGTTGCTCCTCTGCAGAGCTTCTCGGAGCTCTGGAGGGACTCTGAGGGTCCCTCCGATGTCCTTTCCGACATGTCCCACTGCATGGGGCCGTCCGGCTGTGGCTGCACCATTTCTTTTTTTTTTTACCCTTTTTGTTTTGATACCAGAAAAGAAACAACTAAGCTGTCACTAAGAAACTGCCCTTCACAGTTTATTTAGACAGCTGGCCAATAGCAGACAGCTAAGATCTAGCTAATTAGCTTGGTAAGCTAATATAGCAAACTGTCGGCAGGGCAAATTAAGAAGTCCTTTAGAGCTGATGATATAAACGCCAGTCTAAATCAACGATCTAAGTATCTCCGGAGAGGCATTTTGTCCTGTTTTGTGACTTATTCCGAGGTTGACTGAAGAAATCTGCCGATTCGGAGTGTCTTGTTACGTACTGCTACTCTCACCCTTGCTCGTTC
Source organism: Poecilia latipinna (assembly GCF_001443285.1). Lineage (NCBI taxonomy): Eukaryota > Metazoa > Chordata > Actinopteri > Cyprinodontiformes > Poeciliidae > Poecilia > Poecilia latipinna. Next base: position 17,466 of record NW_015113359.1, read on the forward strand.
TTCTTCTTTTGACTGGTTACGGGGGAGAAGGGCCGCAACAATAAGTACGTAATGAAAAGGGAAAGAGAAAAGAAACAAAACGAGCACAGGACGGAACACAGTGCAGTGAGGGCTTACCTTAGATGTCTGATCAGTTTCTCAACCAGCTGACATCCTTGAGAAGGGCGAGCCCGCACGATCCTTTTCTGTCAGACGATCTGTTCAATAGTTGTTTTTTTTTTGTTTTTTTTTTCTTAATATAGTTTTTCTCTTTTCCTAAAAACGCACCACTTGTGATTTCGTCGGTGGTTGGTCTTAGCAGGCGTATAAACTCGCCGGTGCTAAAAATCTGTTAGCGTCCAGCCGGTTTATCCAAAAAAGAAAAAAGAAAAAAAAAAAAGAAAACAAACTTCATCCCGTGAATCCGTCCCGAGGTGAAGGTAATATTTCTCCTTCCAGATCCTTCCTGCATCGTACTTTAAGTTTGTTTTTTTGTTGTTGTTTTTTTTTAACAAAAGTCCGCTGCTGCAGCAGCTTCAACCACGCCACGCATCACTCAATCAATCTCAGGTGTGCCACCAGCCCAGCTAAAAAACACTTGGGCTGGCTGTGCCCCGCCCCTCAGTGAACTGTCAAATGTGCCAAAATAAAAAAATAAAAATAAATAAATAATGATAATAATAATAAAAAAACATCAGGAGATGGAAGCAAATGTGAGCGTGTAATAATATGCACTTGACTCTAGACCAGTGGTCCCCAAAGTCGGTCCTCGAGGGCCGGCATCCGGCATGTTTTAGTTCTCTCTCTAGTTTAGCGCACCTGGATCAAATGATGGCTCGTTAGAAGGCCTAAGAAGAACATTGACATGCTGAAAAGGTTGTTACTACCACTTTGGGGACCACTGCTAGACAAAACATAATATATAAACAAGCTGGAGTTGTTATCTTAGTTCAAAATTTTTAAGTGCTGAATTCTGAGCATGAATCAGTTCATCTTAACCAGGCCAAAACTATTCAGATTTGGCTGTTGTTGAGAATAAATTGGCACAATTCATTCTCAACAACGGGTGACAATATAGACCTAATGCATGTTATCATTCCTCTTTCTACATTTTATGATGAAAAACTTGCACAAATGTTTAAGCATTACAAAATTGTATGAAATCCTTTTCTTTGTTCAAATAGAACAGAAAAATGCTTTGGGAAAATGTGGCAAATAACTGCTTTTAAACATCTAGTCTATTTGCAAATCTACTAGTGGTACATAGATCCCATAGCAGAAGCAAATTATTCTAATCAAAGAGAAAAACAGGTACAGCTCACCCACAAATCATTGAAAACATTCTGATCCCTTTTCAGTTTTTGTAACTTGTACAAAATTTCTTTCAGCAGAAATGATATAGAACAGCAATAATGTCCAGCACTAATTTAATACCTCATTACCATAAGCTTGCTGCAATGCATGCATAATAAATAGTTGTATCTTTTACATGGCTCAGGCATATGGTTGGGAGACTGGATTCTCTTCAAACTGCACCAAATTTGCATGATAGGATGTGAGAGTTGGATGGATTTGGGGATTATATGAAACACAGTTTCCATTTTCAGTTCATTGTACTTAGAAGAGGTATCACATTTACACAGATGGCAAGGAATTTGGAAATGTGCAGCCTCTATGATTCTCAAAATGTGCACAGGAGAAGAAAAAAAGCCACTTCAAAGACTTTATACTCTTTACTGTTTTGTTTTTTTTTCATGCTCTGCTCTCTAACACTTTTTTTAATGGGCTACAGCTTTGTGCAGCTTAAATGGGGCAGATCATTATTGTTATTAATCTTTAAACCACATGGTCACAGCTTCATGATATGTTTTCATGTTCCTGAAGCCTTCCAGAACAGTCATGCTGTTTATTATCTTTAGATTTTTGGAAGGTCAGCTTGAGGAATATATGTATTACTGCACAGATAACTGGCAATAACTGCAATAACTGGCTTCTGTTTTGGTGCTTGGAGAAAACATATATGTTTTATTGCTAAGATGGGTTACAAAAAACTGTGAATGTTATGTGCTTGTATATAAAAAAATGTATTGAAGCAGTTCTTATACAAAATTTTATTTATATTACATCCTAAGCAGTCTCATTTAATGGGATACTTTTTAAAATGCTGCTCACATTTTAAATCATCTTGCAAGAGGCTTTGAAAAGATAGTAATAATATTTCATTAGAGCAAGCAAAGGAAAACTCGATTAGCTCAGAGTCTCTTCTCATAGATTTTATCTCAAGTCTTGAAGAGCGTGATCTTTGGGTTGCCCCAGATTTTAGTTTCATGTTGAAAGACTCCCACAATTATGAGCACAAACCTCCCTCACTCCTGCTGTCAATGTGAATTTGTGTTTTTCCCTCTAAAATCTGATTCAGTTTTTGACCAGTACAAATACCAATGGCCAGCGAATGTTGATTTACAGTGATGTCAGGAACTGGGGAGCAGTCATGTTCATCAACAGGGTTTTCTTCAGGTGACATTAACAAGTCTCATTTTGTTGCTAAAGGTCACAAATTAACCAGTGAAACTAGCCTGGTCCAGTGTGGTGTTTTGTTTTGTAGCTGCATCGAGCAGCAGTCTTTTATAGTACCCTGAGTGCTGATAATATCAAGGAGAAACCTATTATTACCCTACATGGGGAATTTTACATGGTTGACCATGACATTTTTTAAGTGACTGGGGAGCTGGGTCAAACGATCTAGTCCAATATTTAACTAGTTATATTCTTACCTAGAGAGCAGGAACATTTTTGTTTCAATAGGTAACTTCTCATCAGAGCTGACAGAAGTCACAGGTGGGTTACCCCAATCCTGGGACTTCTCCTATTTAATATCTACATGTTACCGTAAGCTCAGGTTATAACATGTATTAAAATTAGCTACCACAGACGATACACAGATCTACAATGTTACCAGGTGACTATGAAGTCATCCAAACGCTGAACAGATCCTTAGAACAAACCAGTGCATTGATGTTCCATACATTTATCTGGCTGAAAACAAACTGAAGTAATTTGGACCTAAGGAAATATAATATTGTTAGCATCCAGCTTCAGTTGTTACAGTTAGAAACTAGTGATTAGATCCGGGATCTTGTTGTAGTGATGGACTCTACCTGAAACTTCAAAGACACATAAACACAATTACAGAGTCAGTCCTCTATTGTCTGAAGAACATTTCTAGGATTAAAGGATCCTAGCAGAATTTAGGGAGGCTCATTAATATGTTTGTCTTTAGTTGTATTGATTACAGCAAGAGTGTTTTCACAGGCTTGCTTAAAAAGTCAAACAGCTGCAGCTGATCCAAAATGCTGCCGCTTATGTTCTCACTAAAACTAGGAAAGCAGAGCACATCCTCCCAGCTCCAAATCCCTTACACCTGCTCCCTGTAACTCACAGAACAGACTTAAAAATACTTCTGTTTGTTTATAAAATCACTGAATTGGTTAGCACCATAACAGATTATAGACCTATTGTTGTTGTGTCAACTCTCCAGGCCACTCAAGGTTTCTGGTGCTAGACTACGCTGTCTCCCAAGAACAAGAACCAAACATGGAGAAGCAGCGTTCAGTTTTTATGCTCCGATAATCTGGAACAAACTTCCAACACGGCTGAAACACTGAGTTCCTTTCAATTAATACTAAAAACCTACCTGTTTAGAGTTGTGTTTGATTCCAAGTTACTGAAACATTGATAAATATATTTGATGTATATCTGCTTGAAATTTTGATGATGACGTTTGACAAAATGTAATGTTTATTGCTTGTTTTGCAACTGGTTACTGCAATATGTTTTTATGGTGTGAAGCATTTTGAACTGCCTTGTTTAAAAAATATGCTATACAAATAAACTTGACTTGAATGAATTGAATGCATGAACTTATTACCGGTTAACAATGTGCTATTATTTCTTTATATCCTTGAATAACTGACTTCTCGAAACTTTTGTCCAAACAAATATATTTTTTAATGTGAAAAAAATTAATGTAACTGCCAATTTAATAAAGGTCAAGTTTGATACAAAACCACTCTTTATAATGGTGTTGTCAGTTCAAAGCTCAGTTTGCATTTCAGAGGGAAGTCTCTTAAGTATTATTCTCACTGTTGATTAAGAACAAAGAGAAAACATGTTTACTTTTCTTTTGGCCTTATGGCTTATTCAAATATTCAAAAAACTAATTGATGATTCATTATCAAGGTTTTGTGTTCATTGTAATTTTTGTTTCTTTCCCCCTCCCTTCTTTTCTTCAGTCTTACACTCTTAAAGTTGATAGGACACAAAAAGCCACATTTTGTTATCTGTCTTCCTCAGTCCTGTGTTGAATCTGGATGTTTGTCAATTTAACACAACAGAATGTGATTATAGGGCTGACCCAGCGAGGTTAGGTTTTTAGTACCAGAAGGACAGATTTATTTTGTTATTACCTCTTGCGAGATACCTTTGTAATTTCAAATCTTGTGTGTGAATAATTATGAGCCTAACTGTAACACTTTACAAAATATCTTAATTACTTTCTCACTATTTCTTTCATAAAACTGCAAATGTTGAATATAACTACTTGCTTGTGCTGAGTGCTTAGCAGGCTATAGGGCTATTAATAACCTCACTAAACAAACTCATTCTCAAATGTAACCTAATTAAAACAACTACCTGAATTATACCATGAAACACAAGTTAACTATCTTACCATTTCATATGGGAAAGGTTTAGAGAAATCGGACTCAGTTGTCAAATGGTTCCAAATGTCTACCTGTGAGGAATGAAGAAGCTCCCTAGACTCTTCACTAACCCTGGAAACTGGGTCACAGCTTAAACAAAACAATCGGATAAAAATCCCCTTCAGTTTTAGAGTATACTTTGACTCTACATATGAAACACAAGACAAAGTTAAAATTCAAGCCACAAATGTCATTTAGTCCAAAAACTTGGACAAAGTCCCACTTTTACACAAATAAATATAAGAGGTAGTAGTTTCCAAGGTACTAAAAGCATGGCAAAACTTAACTAGTGAACTTTCTCTGTTTTTGATTGAACCATTGTGCGAGGCCATATGCCAGTGGGGTTTAAATGATTACAGCAATTATTAAGGAAAATTGTTTGGTTTTATTTTAAACCCAAATGTCTGCCATGTGTTGTGTGGGAGATTTCGTGTTACTAACCATCAGACAGAAAAGATTTAGTTTTAGTTTACAACATTTATAGTGTTTGTATATTTTAAATTCAATAAAAACTCAATAGTACAGCAAGTCATGTCACAGTTTCCAAATGTTCACAACTTGCATTTGAATTTAAGGTTATTCTTTCTTCCAGCAATCACTGTGCACAGCAGTTGACTCTGCTTTGTTCTCTATCTGTGTCACCTTTTTTCACATATAATCAGTGTTGAGCTTGAGCTCCAAGCTCTCTAAAATTAGTTTGTTTGTGACTCATCTTTGAAACCATCCCATAAAGGTTGGGTGATTCTCAACAGCACTAACTGTAATCAGTCGTGTCGAATATGATGGCGGACTCAAACCACAGAGACCTAAGTGTCGTTGTGTTCTTTACTTTCTGGTTTAATAAACTTTGTGAATGATACATTCATTAAAATATTGATAGTTTTAAAATGAGGGTTACCACATCACTACACCGCTACACATTCAGCAACTGGTGTGACTGTTGTGAGATTTATAACTTCACAAAGAAATTTATCCTTCTAGAGGAGAACTACAACTCAGTTAAAAGTCATTGTGGCCAGATGGAATAGATGTATGATCTAATTGACTTTCTCTGGAAATGTGCATTGGTCTTTATGGTTTAGAAAACGCTAAATTCAGTTTACTTCCTTGTACCTTGACCTTTTTGACAATGCTGCAAAAAAATTCACTTGTCAGACATCCTAGTCTTTGAGTCCAATTATGACTAATCTAGACCCCCAAACAAATGTTAACCTAGAAAAAAACATATAAGATCTAAGTCAGATCTAAGTTTGGGATTCTATGCCTTTACAGCTGCTGTGCATAGTGTAGTGACAGTCAAACTGATATTTATCACATATTGAGACAGAGAGCATCCCTTTCCTGTTAATAGTTGTACACAAATTCATATCAGAAATCTTTGGTATTGCCCTTTCACTACACATGCAAACCAAACAAATACAGTTTGTTTTAAACCTGAATGTAAGCAGAAAATTTAAAGTATCTATAAAAAAAGCATTGACCCCTTAAATGTTTTCATATTTTTATTGCTTTTACAAGTGAATAATGATCAACAAAATGTGACTTTTTTCACCAAGGAAAAAAAAATCCTTAAAACCCTCATTTAATACCAAAGTGAAAATTGATTTCTGATGTTGGGCTCCCTGGGGATCAGCTATGGACAGCCCTGTTCAAGACATTCGCAAATTTTCTGTTGAATTGAGGCCTGGGGTCCGACTATAGGCCACTAGTTGTTGTCTGCGGGATGCTTCGGGTCGTTGTCTTGCTGGAAAACAAATGTTCTCTACAGCCGTAGTTCAGTTTAGGATGGAAACTACTTATCCTGCAGGATTTCCCTACATTTTGCTGCATTCGTTTGACCTTCCTACCTTATAAGCCTTCCAGGGGCTGTTGGTGAGAAGCATTCTCACAGCAGGATACTGCAAAAGTCGAAAGTTCAGGAGAATGTGTTTCTGATGATGTGCAGTGTTTAGTGTCTGCCATAGTGTCTTGTTTGAAATATATTACAATTTTCACAAAATGTGTTAAAAAGTCTTTATGCTTTAGCAAAGCAGAAGACGTTCTATATAATACCTAAGCCAAGTTTTTAAGTTCGTGTTTTAGTGCTGGGTATCTGTTTATTCTCATAGATTTATTAAGAAAAATGCTGAAATGCTACTTATTGGCCTCTGAGTCTGTCAAGAAGGAAGTCATTTTTCTGCGGCATGCTTGCCTTCTGATGTGGTCAAACAGCATGCAAAAAAAAGAACACGCCTTTTCTGAAAATGAAGTGTTTTGAGAGAAATGACTTGTGGAGGGAGAGTCCCTTAATGGAGACAAGTAATATAAACGCAGAGAAAGAAAGTAGTGTGGGAGACAGGGAGCAGTTTCATAAAGTTTGACTTTTTCCATCAGCAGAGACCACCAAATGCACAGTTGACAAACGGCCAGTCAAAAATCATGCACTTGTTCAGTGCACCAGATAACTCAAACTGAACTTTACAAGTCATTAAGACCACATTGTATCCACATTTCTGTTTAGGTTACATTAAAATGCTTCACTGATATTTAGCAGACCTAATGTGAAGCATTGTCAGTATTCCTAAATACTTTAAAATACATTTTTGCTTAAACTCGGCTAGAAAAATAAGCACTATCTGCATAAACACATATTTTTGTGGGAAGTCTTATTCAGAGAAAAGCAGGTATTTTCAAGTCTTGGAGAAAAAAAACATCCTCTCAAGTTATAATGAGAGAAAGAAATGCAGTGCATTTAAGTGAAAACCCTGTTTAATTATGAATGATTAGAGGACTCCTAAAAGCTTTGAGAGTGAAGAGAAAGAAACTACATAAACAGAACATGAAGTCCAGAATGGCTGGATGGATACCAGATGTGAAATTGTAAATGAACCTTAAGTATACAGGTGAGTGCAGAATGATGAGGGATATTGCTTCTGCATGGCTGGACACTAGCTGACCGTGCACAGGGTCTCTTGTATGCAGGTTCATAACAATGTTAACTGTGCATTACTTTTGCAGTTTCATTTATTTAATAGCTAACCGAAAGCCTATTTGACAAAGGGTTATGGATAAACATTTTTCAAGGGTTATGTACAGTATGATCAAATTACAGGGAGGAATTTTGTAACTCAATGTGCATTCATCTCAATGCTGCTGGTAATGGACCTGTGTTGATATTTATCAATATGAGTGATGCAGTGCAAATCTGAAAATATAATGCAATTTGAAGCTACATTTCTGGGCTGGGTTACAAAGCAGAAGTCATTTAGGAATATGATTTCACATAAAAATACTCTCACCGAGACATTGCAAGCTATAACTTTTGCAGACCTGTCTTGCTCCCTTTTCCTTTCCTCTCCGAATCGTCTTTTTTTTCCCTGCCCCACTATTCCTTCCCTGTCAGTAGCATCATGCATGTTTTCACCTCTAAAGTGATTGTACCTGATTTATATGACAGGCCTTTAACCCCACATGTTCTTGTCCATCAGCATCAGGCAGAAAACACCCAAGGGCACGAGTGAGCAGGACCAAATCTGGTTCTCTGTCATTCACTGACTGTAACCTCCAACTAGAATGCACTCCTACAAATCACATTTATTCCTGAATGTTTCAGTGATGTGAGTATAACTATCAATCTACCTTTAAGTTGAGAACTGCTATTATGCAATATTAACAAACACATCTCTAAATGAGAGTAGCAATTTGTCTGAAGAGTGTACGCATGTTTGATTATGTAAATTCTAGAACTAGAAGATACAGCTGCTTCAGACATATAATAAAGATGAATCCATGAAGATTATGTTTCCAGTAAACTTTTTTGTGACTAACTTATAAATTGTATTCTAGATATTTTAGGAAATTAACAAATCAACTTTCACTTTTGCAGAGATTATTTTCTAAAGTACTTGCATACAAGCAACATTGATTCAACACTGAATTGTCTCCCCCTGCAGACAGTTGAAGACGCTCTAGTTTAACGGCTTCATAGTCCAATTGCTCCCCTTTGTGGACTTTAGTTGCATTGCAAGTCATAATGAACAACTGTTGTTAACAAATATTAGGGGCTGCAGTCCAGCAAATGTCAGATTTGAGAATTACTCTTAAAACTTCTGGCTTTCAAACAGTCACTAAAGTGTAACGATTAAATATTGCATTGATATAAGGTTGAATTACAAATCAGACTTAATGTTAATATACTTTGTATGCCAGTTCTTATTATAAAAAGTAGCTGATTTTAAATTAGACTCTTCTTTAAAATAGAAATAAACTCTTTCCTCTGTTTAATGTATTATGTAAATATATTTCTATAAATATGTTATTCACGCTTTACCAAAGATAGTATATGGTTGTTTAAAAGAAGGTACTGTTTTAGTTACATGTTATTTTGCTTCATGTTGTTCAAAAGTTGCCTAAAAACACTAGGCTAATTATGTAACTGCCATCTGTGAAACCAACCATAGTTGTGATGATATTTCTAGTTTATTTTTATTTTTTTAGTATTTTAATCATTTAATCAAAAAAATAATCCTCTTTTTTGGGTTAATTATACAATAAGCAATGTTAATGAACTGAAAAAAAAAAGAATTGTGAGGACAATTAGACATTGCAGCTGGTTTTCCCTTAGGGTAAAATTATACATTCAAACTCATAAATATTTGGTTCACTGTTTATCAGTAAATTACAGAAAAAACATTCAGATTTTGCCCTAATTCTGGCTTGGTAAAATATCAATCCAGAATTATTCCAGAATTGTGTTGATGGCTACAGAATCATTGATTCCTCTGCAAAGTTTATCCAGATATTAGAGGGGTTATTTAATTATGACAAATTTCTTGTTTAAAGAAAATCAACAGTAATTTCCAACTTCTGTGACAAATTTTTAAAATTTAATTTGGTTGTTCTATAATCATTCTAACTCCCAAAATGAGTATAACATTCATGACCATCATGATGTATCAAAACTTCTGGATGGCCCTTTAACTTGTTAAATTAAATTCGTCACACAACAAGAGGCATTGACTTGAAAGTGTTTACAGAATTTTATTTTATTTCCGGAAATTGATTTTGCAGCTACAAAATAAAAGCAGTTTGACTCCGATGGTCACGTGACGCCACTGTTTACAGACATCCGGAGAAACATGGAGGACACCATTGGCAGTAATCCCCCATCTCTCGGATTTTTAGAGAAATTGAAGTCTTGGCTCTCCTGGTCATGGACTTACGTATGCTTCGTTTGGTTCGGCATGGTGCTGATTATGGTATATGTCGTGTGGAGTCCGCTGAAACTGCAGGAAACTCTTACTTCAGGTAAATTATTGCAGTTTGATGCTAGCTGCTGTTAGCCTTCGGGTTTGTAGCTTTTATCTCAGCAGCCGTTATTTTGACAGCTCGTTGTTTGTGTGGTGAGTACACGAACAAAGATGGTCTTTTGTGCGGAATTTGTCTGTTTAGTGACATTATATCATGTGATATTTAACATTTTTACCGTTCTTAATGAATATTTTATTATTTTAGAATTATGCTCTTTACATTAGTCGGTTAAATTAGCTAAATAGCGTCAAATGCGACAGCGGATATTTTATTGTCACATAAATGCAAAAAAGTAGTTATGTTTGAACTTTCACTTATTGTCATATTGAGAAACGGCACGGAACAGGACATTTATGTGGTTTAGGTTGCACAAATGTGACTGCTCTACTTCATGTTTGTGTTTCAGCCTCAGTGTTTCTGAGCACTCTCACTCCTAAATTCTACGTGGCTCTCACTGGAACCTCTTCCCTTATCTCTGGACTTATTCTTGTAAGTTTCCAACTCGATTATTAAAGATTTTTATTTATGCTATCTCGGTACTAACTTTTCACTCACTGAAGGATACACCATCGCCATCCTAAGGGCTTTTGTTCTGCACATCTTTAGTGGTTATAAAAAGTTGAAACAACCCTGTTAAAGAGATTAAGACTTTTTTTTTTTTTTTTTTTCTGGAACACACTGTCTTCCCACCTTCCTTTGTCAGGTGGAAAGTGCTAATGGCTTGTAAATAATTTTGTGCATATCTTATCAATGACACTTTTGGCAAATTGACCCATATGGTGCTTTGGGAGCTGTCAGTGGACCTTGACTTTGACTTTAAAATGCAACTTAAGAAAATATCAAGAAAAGCTAAAACGAGCAGGTCAACTTTATTTAGGGTTGATCATAAGCACTTTAAATGGTGGTAAATTTATGCACTCCAACAGGTGTTGAATGTGATGGTTAATTATGAACTAAGCCAAATATCCAGTTATAGGAGTGTCTGCACATCTACAGAACCACACTTAAATTTGTATGATTTATTTATTTATTTTTTTTAACTTAACCAAGACTTCTAATAACTACTGTGGATGCATGTCTGTAATGGAATTCCAATTTCAAAATACGATCCCTTAATGAAAGTTCTAGGTTAGTTTCAGTTAGTCAAAACAATTGTAAAAGTATTTTTATTCTGTCTGAATTTAACTCTTTAAACACTTGTCAATATTCTTTTTTAAAACATTTTCTAATTGTATTGCTCTATTTAAGAAAAGCCAAAAGTTTGGGGAAAAAGTTTTGTTTTCGGATCAACATAACGACTCACAAATGTTCAATTTCTTTTCACATATTTTGGTGCATTGCTATTTCTCTTTAACCCCTCATCTACCACCTTCTATTTGTGCTTTTTGAATTTATTTAAACATGAGTATTTTTATTGATTGTTTTGCATTAAGTTTTAGAATTATTGGCATTCTCTCTAATGTTAGAGTTTATAATGGCATACAAATATAATAAGTATTGCTTTTTATTTGTTTCTCTTCAATGTTGTTTTTTTTTATTATTTGGAACAGATTTTTGAGTGGTGGTATTTTCGCAAATATGGCACGTCATTTATCGAGCAAGTGTCTGTGAGCCACCTGCGTCCTCTGCTGGGTGGGGTGGAGAGCAGCTCGTCAACTGGTCTCTTCTCATCAGTTAATGGAGCGGCAGATTCCAGACCCAGTGTTTCTGGTAAGTATATTTGAGCTTGGTGTATTTAAAAGCAGTAGGAGTCTTAATACTGCATGTGCTGACAAGTTGTCCTGCTTTTGATAGATTGCAAGGTCTGGAGGAATCCTTTAAACCTTTTCAGAGGAGCAGAATACAACAGGTATGTATGACAATAACTAGCTGCTGTTTGAAGATCATCTAAAAATTATAATTCATGGCCGAAACCACACTTTATTAAATATATTATTTATGAGTGAGAGATTGTACTTATTTTAGTAAGTTTCTGGTGAAATATGTATGTACTACAGGTACACTTGGGTGACAGGGAAGGAACCTTTAACCTACTATGATATGAACCTTTCTGCTCAAGATCATCAGACCTTTTTCACTGGAGATACTCAACAGTTAAGGCCAGAGGATGCAGGTTTGTTAGATGTTACTTCCAACTCACTGTTAAATAACGCTCTCTGCTCAAATTATAAAGAATAATAATTCTAAAGCAGGTCTTACAGGTCATGTGAATAAACCTTAGCTCGTTATATCTCCATAGTGATGCAGAAGGCATGGAGAGAGAGAAATCCTCAGGCCAGGATCAGAGCTGCTTACCAGGCCATAGAAATGAACCATGAGTAAGTTCTACTTGTACACAGCTGCCAATCATGTCCCAGATCATGCTACTGAAACTTCAAAAATCACAACATAAATCCATAGTTTTTAGGGATTTACATTAGTATTTGACCTGTGAATCACCTGTCAAAGCTATTGAAGAGAAAATGTGTACATTGTAATCACTTGATTGGTGATAACCTATCACTAATAATAGGTATATACATTCAAGACGATTCATCAGGTATTCAAACAAACACGTAAGACACACAGATGTGTCATACGTGTTTGTTTGAATACCTGATGAATCGTCTTGAATATATGTTTTTTTTCCCCCCCTTCTTATAAATTATGCCATTTTACATTGGGTACATTTGCAAAAAAACAGTAGTTTCTAGTTGTCAAATTCAAAAGAGATATTTTGGGTGTTTTTTGTTCATTTTTGTGCATGTTTGCATGTGCAGATGTGCTGCTGCATATGTGCTTCTAGCAGAAGAGGAAGCCACAACCATCACAGAAGCTGAACGCCTCTTTAGAAAAGCACTGAGTTTTGGTAAGGATGGGCGCGACTGAACAGTGATTCCTGAAATCCAAAAGCTGATCAATTAAAATGCAAGTCCCCAAAGTTGGTGAATATACTCAGCAAACTAATTGTCTATGGTAATGGATGTAGTTAAGTGCAATGTAAAATTCTGCATGCTCTTTTACAACACCAGATCTCAAATGTGTAAAGTATTGACTTCAGTCTGCAGTTGGTTCATTATTTCTGTAAAGAACTGTGCAATTATGTTTTGCTGTAGCTTTGACCTCTGCTAATTAGCAGCTTCTTCTATATTCATTCTGTTTAATGCATATTTTAATCCTATTTATGTTCCGCATTTTTAACACTTCTTTAATACTGCATATGTCTTCTTTACGACCTACAGCTGGGAAAGATATCAATCTACTGGTTTACATTAAACGCAGACTGGCGATGTGTGCACGCAAACTGGGCCGGATTAAAGAAGCAGTAAAAATGATGAGAGATGTGAGTTTCTCTCAAAAAAAACATATATATATATACACACATACATACACACACGCGCACACACACAAAATAAATTTCAGAATATGTAGTGCTAATGTGATTTAAAATCTAATTTCAGTTAATGAAAGAGTTCCCATTGTTGGGAATGCTAAATATACACGAAAATCTCTTGGAGGCACTATTGGAGCTTCAGGCATACGCTGATGTCCAAGCAGTCCTCGCAAAATATGATGGTAAGACTAAACAGAATGTTGAATATTTTGCAACTAGTCGTAGAAAGTAGCTCTGATGCCGCACTAATTGAACAACATCCACAAAACTATTTCTGCTTTTATTTTAGATATTAGTTTGCCAAAATCTGCCACTATCTGCTACACATCTGCACTGCTGAAAGCACGGGCAGTTTCAGATAAGTATGTTCCTATTTGTCTTAACTAAGTAGTTGCTAATCTTGTAAATCATGTGATTTAAACCCACTGTCTGTGACTTTTTTTCAGGTTTTCTCCAGAAGCAGCATCTAGACGAGGGCTGAGCACAGCAGAGATGAATGCTGTGGAGGCGATACACAGAGCTGTTGAGTTCAATCCACACGTGCCAAAGGTCAGTAATAAGTATAAGCTGGACCTCATGAAAGCTTTACATCAATGTAATATGTGATATTTAACTATAAAATAATGGGCTGGATTTAATATTTTAGTAACTCATCCTACTCATAAACCCTAAATAAAAAGAAGTACCCCCTGACAGTTTTATAATTTGAAATACCTGAAAAATTTTCAATAATAATGTTTATTTTTTTTAATCATCAGATGGAACAATAAGTGAAGCAATCGAGAACACTGTGTTTGCAGATAAAAGTGTTGACATACTGCTGACTCACCAGCAGATGTCAGTGTGAGTCATTGTACCTAAAATCTCAGCATATTCTCAGTTCAGACTAGCCTTGTTGAACTCTTTGATATATCTGTTCTTCTTTTTTTATTATTTCATGCTTGCTTAACAGTGATTTGAAACTATACATGGTTTTCTTTTTTTAAGTGTTCCGTTTAAAACATATCATAAGAAGATGAGGAGAGATTGTGGGAATCACCATCTCTCCTCTCAACACATACCCTCATTTTGCTTTCTTATCACCTTATCTTCCCTTACCCCATCTTCATCCAAAACTGAGCACACTCTTCATCATGATATATTAGAGTGTTCAACATTTACTTTTTGACCCAGAATTGTCCTACATGCTCAGGGCTCCCTCCCTCTCATATAACAGTGTATGGTATGAAAATGCAAACACTGAAAAGTGGGGGCAGGTTGTTGTTTTGAGCTGTCTGCAACGTCTGATGGATGAGTGCACCTGTAACTCTGCCCTTTGTAGAAATGTTCTCATCTCTTGAGCTACAAAAGATGCCTTGCAACTATTCTGTCTGACATGTAGTCTCCTCTCAGTTTCTGATCCAAAACACTCTAATCACACATTAGTCACATCTAGAAAACTAATTTGAAATGGATTTAAAAATCAATGAGTCTTGGAAAAACTCATGCCAAAATGTAAATAAATTTAATAAATTACACATCAGTAATAAACATACTGATTTACAAGTGTGAATTTATGTAACCAGGTGTCAAACGGTGCTTATGATTTTACAATGAGACAAAATAAATGAGTTTACAGCCTTTCTAAAGAGACCTGGAACATTAAGACAGCTGTTTTAGTAAACCTAATGATGCTAATTTTTAATAAGCACCATATCAATCTTACCTTTTTAAATAATTGCGTTCTCATTGATAAGGTATAGCATAGTCTATACAACTACTATAATAAATTACAACTAATGGTAGGATTACTAGAAACAAATGTTTTTAATTTTATTACATCTTTTTGGATTATATTTCTTAAAAAGAAACTGACATTGACCTTAAAGATTATCCTAAAATATTAGAAAATTGGCCAAGAGCTCATCTGTAGTTGTGACTGTTGACACGTCTGGTGGTTAGAATCAACTTGGTGACCTAACTAGATGTTTTTAAATGAATAAATTCATTAAGGGTAAGGTGGTTTATATATGATGAGTGTGAGGAGAATATTATTCAAAGCTTTATTATTTGAGCTTGTTCAGGCTTGTCAAAGCCAGTAAAAAGTCCACACACGTAATCTTTATCCACATACAATTCAGTGTCTGGCTAAATGCTATTGTCCTCGCACACAGCTGCTTTCCCTTTTCCTTCTCAGGTTTTCTATCTTGCCTCAAGTTCTCCTTTGCCTGTTTCTATTTTGTTCTCCTCCTCTTCTTGTCGTCTTCTATTAATCTTCATTTCTTTTTTCCATCTGTCTGCTGATTCCATTTAGCCAATGTATGAACTGGTATTTCGGAAATTCGACAGTTTTGTAAATGGTTGCAGAGCCAACTACATGTCCCTGCTACCTTGATCTGCTTTATATTTACATTTACAACCCCGTTTGGCAATCCACATTCATTTTTAAGCTTGCAGGGTGATCCAATTCCATTTTTTTTTTTCTTTGCTAGTTTACTTCAACAGCAGTTTTTCATCACACCATATTTTGGTCAATGTTCTCTGATCTAGATTGCTTGTCAGAGCTTGAAATATGGACTTTTCATGTTGCCACCAAAATAGGCTATTCAGTTTGTAAATGGAGACACAGAAACAGCATTAAGTTAGTTTGAAACAAAGATGCATGAAGTTTGATTTTGACAGCAAAAATGGAGCAGCTATAGATATTGCTATGTAGTTTCGGATTTACCCAAATGCTGCAAGGTTTCTGGTATTTTCCCTTCCTGTTGTAAAATTGGCTAAAGCTGTATGTTGAGTTTTATTTTTTATTTATTTTTTTTCATTTCAAGTTTCAAAAATGCATGCCCATCAATCATACAGCAACTACAAAGCTGATGTCATTGTTGCTTGTATGTCAGAGGCAAAAAGAGCCACAGAAGAAAATCAGACGGAGGCTTATGGGTTATGTTCTGGGCTTATGAGTGCCCCAGGATAAAAGGAGAACACATGAAACTCAATCCCTTCATCAAAGAGGCGGCTGGGACTAAAGAGCCAGACCTCAGAACAGGGTGGTGGTGGTGGGGTGTGTGACTAAGGTGTCACCAAGTCTAAAGCCATGGCATGTGAGGAAGAACAGCTGAGCGGCTCTCTAAATGGTTAATCTTAAAACACAGAAGAGGCAGGTCTGCGTGTCTGCTGTATACTCTCCGCTTGTTATCAACAGCACTTCAGTATGGGTAAAGACAGAAGTAAAGCTGGGAAAAAAAATCCTATTTCACTTTTTCAAGTAGATTATGTTACAGAAAGATTTTTCATTTGCTGACCTCCTTCCTTCCTCTAAAGGGTTTGTTTATGTCTGTGGGTTTCAAAATGTATCTTGTAGTGGTCATTTAGGACACAAATATGCAAAATAGACCTTTGTTTGATTTTTTAAAAATGGAGTTTTCTTCATGCTTTTTGACCTTTTGTCAATGGATAAATGCAGCCTACATTTCTGATGAAAGATTTTTATAAAAGACAACTTTTCACATTGAAGAGATTTCAAAAGCAGCCTTAACACAATTTCCTGTCTTACCATGTTTGTTGGGGAATTAAAAAAAATGTGCTATTTGGGTCAAAGTTTCAGAAAATTAAATGGCTGTTATGGGATCTCTCATATTTTAAGTATGTGTATTATGTTTGTAAATGACATATGGAGTTAATATAGGCAAAGGCAACACTTTTCTGTTTGTGTTGATCAAAGCGCTTTAAATTTAAGCCAGATTCACCCAATCTTACTTACAAACACACACAAATAACTCACCTTTTGTATTGTAGGACCTCTACAAGAACAAGAACAAGAACTAGGTATAGTTCTTGTATTCTGGCATAGAAACTGCAGTACTGTCAGGAGTATGCTTCTTTTTAAAGGATTATTTTTGTTGATTTAGTTTTTTCATATTTAATGATCAACTAATTATTTAGGAAAAAGGTTCAATCGGTTGATTGAATCAAAATGTAGACCAGGTTGACATCTGTTCAAGAGTTCAGCATGCAGAGAAACATGCACAGTCAGTGCAGACTGAATGCCTGCATAAGATTCACATAGGATGAGGTCATGTCATAAATGGGACATTGTTGTGACATTTTGGTACTTGGGTAATTTTTTTCCCCAGATTGTATGCATGATATTTATGGCATTTTATGGCATGTATGATATTTATGACATCAGCATAGTTGCTATGCTGATGTCATGGAATATTTTGGCAAGTCCAAATAGTTTTTTGGCAGTCTGGCTTTGCTGTAATTCAAATTGTGTATGCTTGCCATGTCAAATGCTAGGCAATGCTGGAACATTTTTACTTAAAGCTATGTTTTTTTTTGTTTTTTTTTGTTTGTTTTTTTTGCCATTGAAACACAAAACAGATGTAGAATAGAGGGAGGGCATATTTGTTTCCGGTGCTTTAATGAAGACGACAAAAAAAAGAGTTTTCATCATAGCAATGTTTGAAAACTGTCTTATGTGCATGCTACACATTCTTATTGATTCTTTCAAAATCCATGTGAAAGACTAAAACAACATAGAGAACATGAGAGGTTGTATACCTTGTGTGACTGTCAAACTGAGAGAAATGAAAAGAGAAGTTGTAGAAAGAGGAGGATGAGCTTGGTCAGGCTGGACAGGCTGCGATCCAGGGGGCGAGGGGTGAAGCAGTGTGGTCAGGCTGGTTGGCTGAGCCTCTGACCATGGAGGGGATTAGACAGGATTAACTCTGGGCCAACCTTCCCAAAGTGTCAGTCTGAGATCCAGAGCTCTGTGATGCTGGCCGCCTGGGAATCCAGCCCAGGGGGCCCCCGGCCTTGCACAGGGGTTTTGTTCTGCAGACTCCCTTCCTTGCTACACTTGGCACCACAGAGGTAAATTATAGAGTGGCAGGTTCATCATCGTGCAGCTCATAGTGACTTCCTTAACATTGCATAATTTAACTAATATATATGCCAGAAAAGCATTAAAACACCTTTACTTGTATTTCAAGAAGCTTGTTATCTGTTATTTCAGGGAGACTGCCTGTTTAGTCAGCTGTTGTCAACTCGGTGGTCAAAACTAATTCACTGAACAAACTTATAGTTGGTAAAGAATACAAGGCTGATCTGGGCATGTTAGACATTCATAAAATGAACTGTAACAATAGCAACAGAAAGCTTGGGAACACCCTAGCCTCTCCCCCTCCGTGCAATTGCAAAACAACGCTCTCAAAAATACCTCACCAATACCTCACTTGATGAAAATATATTTTCAGTCTGCAGGGAGTTTAGCAGGACGAGTTGCACAATTTGACTCTGTCAAATACTGAGAAACTATTAGTGCAATAAAAGTAAACTATTGAAACTGCATTAAAAGTATTTAAGATTTTCAAATTTTTAAGTTTTTTAAATAGATACAATACTACTCGACATCAAATAAAACAAGATTGTACGACTTTAATTTACAATTGGGTTTAAATATGCACTTCTTGTGTTCACATAAAAACATAGGTAATGTTTCCATCTGCTTTATTTTTCTCCTGCCTTTTTATGTCAATTTTGTTTTCATTTTCTTGAAACATATGTCTTTGTTTTATCTATAGTGATTGTGGCAACATGATGTAGGAATACTTTTTTCTCTGTGAAAATGGTTAGAATTAGTGAGATGATGGATTTAGTAAACAGACTTATAAGGGTAAAAAAAAAAAAAAACTTACAACGTTTTAAGTCTTAATTTGTAAAAAGATAGTAAAGATATTCCCCAGAAAGACTCAAAACAAAAGGCCAAATACAAATATATGCCACACTTTTCAGCTCCTTACTTGTAAAACTTCTGAAAATTATGTATAATTTTCGTTCCACTTTACATTTGGACACTACTTTTTATTGGTCTATCTCCTAAAATACCAATAAGGTACATTGGTGCTTTAGACAAAATGTGGGAATGTTTTTTGCAAAGCGTTATATGACTCTGACTTGTGATGAGACCCCAAAACGAATTGGAGGCCATGCAAGACAAACATTTAACATTATCATCATTTTTTATTTCCCCATTTATAGTACTTGTTAGAGATGAAGAGCCTGATTCTGCCTCCAGAGCACATCTTAAAGAGGGGGGACAGTGAGGCAGTAGCATACGCTTTCTTCCACCTGCAACACTGGAAGAGAGCAGAAGGAGCCTTAAACCTGCTACACTGCACCTGGGAAGGCAGTATGTATCACTGTTTGTATTCTTGCTTTACCACGATCTAATTCTATCAAATATGTCCTTTTTTTATGTCACATTTTTTTCATAGTTTCTTAATGTCTTGGATAAATCTTTGTTATAACCAGTGTCTGTCATTTCAGCCTTCCGGATAATTCCATACCCCTTGGAAAAGGGTCACCTATTTTACCCCTACCCAGGATGCACAGAAACAGCAGATAGAGAACTGCTCCCCTGTATGTTTTCAGCAGCTTCAACCTGCTCTAGAAGGGTTTATCCTCCCTTTTTGAGCAATTTAAAACAATTATCTTCCCTTTATAACAATGTTCTGGGTGTCTTTTCTTTTATTTTTGTTCCAGCTTTTCATGAGGTGTCTGTATACCCAAAGAAAGAGCTTCCCTTCTTCATACTCTTCACAGCAGGCCTTTGCTCTTTCACTGCCATGCTGGCCATGCTCACACATCAGTTTCCTGAGCTCATGGGTGTTTTTGCCAAAGCAGTAAGTATTGTCACTGCATAATTCTGACATATTATGAACTATCTATTGATAGTGAATTTAAATATTTTAAATTAGTTATTTAGAAGTTAGTCAGTTATCTTCTGCTAATTTATGGGCTTTTTGTTGAAAATACATCACTTTCAGCTTCTGTCTTCAATGTCTGCCAGAACCATAAGCTTCATGGCAGCCTAACCTTTAAAGGCTATACATGAGTGAATGGATTCCTATTATAGTTATTTTTACAGAAATGTTAACTGCTTTTAACCACACTCTGTACTCTGGGGTAATCTTTAGTTTATGGTTGATTTGTTTATTACGTCTGACTACATAGACTCGTTGGACCTTCTTTCGTCACAGAAACAAGGCCATAGAGAACATCTTGTGCTCTTTGCTTTGTTTCGTTAAAACTCAAGGGCAGAGTTTTACTCAACACCCAGGGTGCCTGGTTTGTGTAATGTTCTGTTAGAAAGCATGAAACCGTTAAACTGAGGAATTCAGAGGTTAGCTCTGCCCTCTGAGGAGAAACAGATTTTAGTAAAGCTGCTGCTATGACTGCAGAGTTGTATTTACAGTCTGCAGGTTTTATTATTTATGGGTATCTGTCATGCATAATAAGTTGAATTATTTCATATTATTAAATTGGATTGGCTTTACAAGATGATGTACTGTTTTAATTAAATTATGGATGTGTCAAACGCATCAATCAAACTTGCGTAGCTTAATCAAGAATGCAACATCCATCAGCAACTCTTCAAGACGCTGCACTTGTATTAGAAAATGTCCAGGGCTTTTCCAGGGCCTTTTACGGACTCAGTTTTTTTTTTTTTCCTCTTTTTTCATTTTTATTCCTAAACCAGCTTTTATATAAAGAGACCCCTTTACAAGTAAGAATGGATTTTGGATTAAAGGGGGTTATTATGTATTTTCCAGACACATAGTTCCATTCTTTAGCACAATCATGCAAATATGTTATCTTCAACTGCTATGTATGTAACTTGATTAGAAATGTGATTTTGCACCATAGGTGTATCCAAAGTCTTGAAATTAGCCTTTGTCTCTTTAAGAGCATTCCAACACTCTACCTTCAACACATCATCACAACAATGCTTTTCCATAATACCTTTTGCAAGCGTTCTCAGGAGCTCAGCAGACGCACAGTTTCACCAGGTGTTTGCTAATTACTGCTGCCACTAGTCAGTGGGGGAGGCGCTGGGGAGGGGTGCTCTGTGTGGTGGAGGCTCAGCTGCTGTCTGAAGCTCCAAGGTGGAGTTCTGTGGAAATAGGCGGCACATTGTGTGAGCAGGTGTTTAGGAACATCTAAATGGTTGCCACGGGAGACTCAAGGATTCTTCAAACATTCATGAATGAGTCAAAACAATACCTTAGGAAAGACATAAAAGCCTCGGTCCCAGTCCGGTTTGAGACGGACTCCGATCCGCCTAAAAGCCTCGGTCCCGGTCGGGTTTGTTGCGGACTCCGATCCGCCTAAAAGCCTCGGTGCCGGTCCGGTTTGAGGCGGACTCCGATCCGCCTAAAAGCCTCGGTCCAGGTCCGGTTTGAGGCGGACTCTGATCCGCCTTAAAGCCTCGGTCCCGGTCCGGTTTGAGGCGGACTTTGATCCGCCTAACATGATAAAAAGGTCTTCTTATCTCTGTTCATATTCAGCCTTTTTTTCTTTGAGGACCAAAAAAGTTAAGGAACACTCAGGTTGCGTTATTTATTTAAAAGTACAGAACAAGAAGTATGCATTTAAATGGGTGATTAAGATGTGGTTGTCACTTCATCTGTTCTGAAATCTGACCATTAGTGTCATTGCAAATAGAGCCGTTTTTGCCTGATTATCTACACATAATATATCCAGTATATTTTGGTATACCTCGACATAAAATCTGAGAACCTTTTGGCACGATGATTTAAGGCTTGATGTTACTTTTCCTTTACTTTCAGTTCTTCAGCACTCTCTTTGCACCGCTGGGCTTCTTTGCAGACAAAATGGAAAACTTCATGCCGTCCAGTTTTTGGCACCAGCTGACTCGGATTTGACCTCATCTCTGTCTCACTCAGTCATTCACGTGTACACACACACACACACACACTTAATGAAAACACATAAACACCAATCTCACTCAAAATTCTTGGACAAAAAGTGTTTGCTCTCCTGTCTTCAGCATTACTATCCACTTGCTGCATTGTTACTGATTATATTGGCCAGGGTTGTATCAACACAGCAATAACACTTCTAAGATGCTCTCCAACATGTTTCCAGCTTATAGGGGTTTTCCAAGAACTGATTTGGTGACTGCCACTTAAACTAATTATCCTGTCATGTTGTTTGTATTAGTAAATTCAGGCATTTTTAGTTTTCATCAGAAAGCTACTGTTAAAATGAAATGATTAAGATCTGCATGTCCAATTCCTATTAGGTTTGTGTCCATAGAAAGTCATAAAGGAAACTATATAATTTCTCATATGATGCATCTTCTTAGATGTGCCATATAATTTATCACTTTCCATTCTTTTTAAACTAAAAATGTACATGTCAAGCAGTCAGTATCTGATGTAAAAATAGATGTATTCCTGAAAATACAACTCTTTAAATTACTGAGAGGTGAAACCTAAGACTTATTCATCCACAAAGACTTTTAAATTAAGTCTCACTTAAAAACATTGACCTTGTTTTCAGATTTTAATTATCACATTGTCAGAACTAATTTGTCCAGTTGTAAATTATACTGACAAATCTTCACTTTGAGAGCATTTCCATAAGAACCATTATTGGAATAAAGTGCCTTTGTTAGTATTCTATGCCACTGAACACATCTAGTTTGATTACAAATGATTCCTTAAAAATATAAACATAACTAATAATTATTCTGTTGTTAAAGGGTTTAACGAACTGACAAACTTTGCAATGGCTTTACTAATCCTTCGTAGGCCCTTTCCAAAGTGATTGTCCATCCTTTGGCTACACCAGTTTGTGTGTGCAGAGTTGCGGTGATCTGGGGCCTATCGCCAGTGGTCATTGAGTGGGAGGCGAGGTAAACCCTGTGCACAAATTTATAAAATGTATGGTAACCGATGACAGTTTCATTCCAAGCTGATTTTTAAAAGTTGATGACAAAATATCTATATTGTACTACTGAAATAAAGCAAGGCATGCTGAGGACAGGAGAATGTGTTCACAACTGTAATTACCTTCCAATGGGTTTGACAGCAAAAAAACCTACAATAAATGTCTCTTCCCTCTCATGTGTGATGTTTTTTTTTATATATATATACTGAAGAGGAATCAGCTGCCCTATCACTGTTGATGAAAAAACTTCTACCACATGATGCTTCCTCCTCAATATGTCACTTTAGAGATGATGTGCTCAGGCTGAAACATTTTTTTAATTAATTCCTAATTTGAATAACAAGAATAGCCCAAACAAAGAGCACATTTGTATGTTGAATGCATGGGGTTCAGTGAAAACATTGTTGAGTTGTAAAGGTTTTTTCGGGATGAATGACAATTCTTTCTTCTGACAGTAAAAAATCCACATAAACCACTCTTTGCCCCTGGGACAGTTTTAGCTCTGAGATGTTAAACTGAGATGCTGATTTGATATAACTTTGTTGGCGGAGAATTCCTTTGATGCCACTCCTGTTATATTCACAGACTTCAACTGGGATCACATGTGGTGGAGAGCAAGGCACCACACAAATTGTTTGAAGTACTGTTTACTGTTGTTCCTTTATTGTTGGCACAATTTAGCCAATTAAACAATAAATTAAGACCGTAAACGTCATTATTTTTGTCCTCTGAATGCCACAGTCACAAAGCTAAAGTATGAAAGGAGCTTTGTTTCCTTAAGGATACCATGAGGTCTTTTTTGGTAATAAAAGAAATGTGACTTTGTATAAAATCAGTCAAATATTTCTAGATGAGCTTTGCAAAGTAAATTGCATCTAAAATGGTACATAGACTGAACTTGTATAACACTTTTCCAGTCATTGTGACCCCTTAAAGCGCTTTACACTAGAGTCACATTCACACACCAATACGCAGCTTGGGGTTAAGTGCCTTGCCCAGAGGCACATCGACATGTTTCATTAGGAAGCTGGAATCTAACCTACAACCTTCTGATCGCAAGACAACTACTCTAGTCACAAACGAAGTATACAGACTTGTCAGGTATACTTCAAGACCTTTCCCCCATTTCCTCCTGGACCAAAGCTTCACTTGGACAAAAGAATCTGGCCTCAGTCCAACCTGAACAATTTCATCACCAGATAAAATTAATTTTGCTGAATGAAAAAATATCTAAATTTAAAATGTCTTCATTAACATACTCAAAAGCTGAACTTTTAATGCAGATCAGTGCAAACCCAGGAGCGTTTTTAATCAGTCAGAAGTTATTGCTTACAACTTTCACCTTTCTAATCTTTAAGAAAAACAAACCCACCTCAGACTACTAAAGAAATTGAAAACAGACTCTTTTACTTGTAATTGACTTTTGACTTGGTGTATCATTTGGCTTTGTTTAAAGAACTTTCTCTTGGCTGTTGTTTGCATTGCGTGGTCTTGAAACAATTTCTTCATTTTTAATGTTCGTAGCTTGTTGTCAAATTCATTTAGGTCCGTAAACCCTTCTAAAGACTTGTGTCTGAGAAGGCCTAACACTGCTGCTTTACCAGATGTTAGGCTGTCATATTTAAGATCTTGAGCCATTACAATGGTTTTTGTAATGTTTTGGCTCATTTCCTGAAAATTGTAAGTTCTCAAGGAGCAGTATGAGACTAAGTGCTTGTGCACTGGGCTAAAAGCATAGACAAGATTGTAATGTGCATTACAAAAGTTTCATACGCAACAACTTGAAAGATCTGAAAAGTGTTGTTTATATTGAGCTCAATTTAATCTGATGCCTCTAATTTCAGTGAAACAGTCTTTCATAAGGTAGCTAATTAGTAAACAGAGTATACCCCCATGTGTCGTTTGAACTCAGTATAAATACAATTGTGACACCTGAGAGTTTTGTTGAAATTACAGAACTAACAGTATCATAAATAAGCTGGCAGGATCATGCTGTGGGAACGCATGTCAGGGAAGCTCATTACAGGGAGGGTGGACGGTGCTAAATGCACAACAATCCTGGAAGAAAACCAGTTAGTTGTTACTTCTTCACTTAAAAAGGAGACATTCAGATGTCTCAGTTCATGCTCCTCCTGAAGGAGACTCCCAAAGCAGTACATGCATCTGAACACAAATGTGATCCTTCAGTCATGGGAGTAGACTGTGGCCTCATAGAATAAGCTGAAGGGTGTGGCCATGGAGAAGTATGCATCTTCTGATCTGTTACATCTGCAACCCAGTCTCAGACAAGACAATGGTTGGATGGATAAAAATATTATAATTTATTTATTTCAGAATTCTGTTTACATATAGAGGTAACGTGAAAGGTGTGTGCTACATTATATCAGTAGTACCCTTGTAATTTGCCTGTATCAGATACATTTCAGTTGGTTGGGAGCTACTTGCAAAACATGTTTAATGGCAAGCAGTTATATAATTAATGATAATACTATAAGTTGTTTCCAATTTTGGAAATGGACCCGTTTTCAGTCTATTCTACTGTCCTGAACAGGAGTTATTAATACCAGGATCTATTGCTTCACATTTTTGTGTCATTATTTAAGGCAGACTTAAATGCATGAACGTTGAAAACTACTACACACCAAATTCTCTACTGTTGAAACTTACTCAGCTTTGCAACTGTAATAGTCACTGATGATAAATCCATTCTTTGTAAGGTACCGACAGTTCATAAGGTTTGTCACAAGCCGTCTAAGACGGGATCACCATTGTTTTCTCAAACGAGTCTTAATAACTGAATAATAATAAAAAAAGAAATCTTAATTTCTGCCAAAAATGTAGTCTTTCAGAGTCTCTTGTCTTTAACATCCCTGATAGTTGTTAACAAGAAATTCCCACAAAAAACAAACCAACTTTTTGGCCATTTGCTGAAATCACCTTCCCACTTCTTACTCAGGATTGAATAAGGCTCTGGCAACATATGACCCTGAATTAATTAATCGCAATGTCTCTGAAAGGCAATACTGTCTAAACATGACTTTTGTTTTAAGATCAAATTTTCTGCTTTACTGCCCCCATGTAAGCTATTTTGCCAACCAAATCCATTTCCAATTCTCAGGTATCTAGAATAAAAACAACAACATGCATGTCTATTGTCAATTATAAATGAGACATTGTCAGCAGCATTTTTTTTTTCTGTTACTTTAGATCTGGTATTTCTGTTGTTATGGCTATGTCTCCCATCTTCACATAAGAATACATTGTGTCAAAGATCTAAATATAATAGTTTTATAATATATTCAACCATTTAATAACAAATAGTTAAGTGTCTCATAAATGGTCTTGTAAACTGTTCAATGGACTTCTTTTCCAGTTTCTGTCTTCCTCTCAAGTTTTAGGAAGTCCTTGCATGGAGAAGGATCAAAGCATCAAACGGCAAAGCCTTTGCAGTCACAAGATCCCACTTATAGGAAATCTTCAGAGCAAGTTCTTGAGCCTGTTGCGGCTGTTTTTGGCCTTGCCTTTTCGCTAACTTATGTCCAACCGATCGGGCCTCTTGTGCGGTTTGCAGGTGTGAATGTCCACTAGGTCCTCACAGTCTTTGCACTCCACTGCGCAGCACCACTTGAACTTGCACTCACACTTGGTAACACGTTTGACGCGCATGGTGTCGTAGCCGCGTCCACAGCACATGACCTCACAGCCATCTGTGCCTCTTGAGGACTTGTTGCACACTCTGCCAGCTGTCCCCAAAGAGCCTGTCAAGTGATGAGAAGAGTATAAATGCCTCATTTGGCATAATGACCAAATAATTTAGAGACTTTGAACTTGAGGAGGTTATATTAAATAGTTTCCACTGATCATTACTTTTTTTTTTTTATTAATTAGCTACATGCTTTAACAGTGTTACCCAAAAATGTGTCATAAAATAATAACGTTGTGGTTTCACAATTAGAATGATGGTTTCTTAAACGTCAATGTTTTCTTTTAAACAAAAAGAAAAGCCTTATTCAGCGTACAGTTATCAAAATCTGGATTGACCAGTGTATATTTTACAGACACAAAAATAAATACACACAACTGACAAACCTGTGCTTGGGCTACTTCCAAGCGGTGCCACCATGCAGATATGGAACATCACTGTATCAAAAACCACTACTAAATGTAACATACCTCAGCATAGATTTCACAATTTATTTATGGTGAAATTGGTATTTCTACCAGTTGGCCAACGGCAGCAGATATTCTGATGCAATGATTTGTGTACCAAACCAAAATACCACTTTTCCCCTCGCTATTCTAGAAGGTTCAGTCTACCAGGCAGAATAGTTTCAGATTGTGGTCATATACTAAAGTGGAAAATCTTAGCATAAGATAGGTAAGGCAAGTCAGAGACCACAATTACGTTCACTTTTTTTTTTTTTTTTTACAAGGTAAGACAGCATGTCCCTTTCAGTCAAAGTGCAACCAAGCTAAATGCTGGAAGGAGCAGAGGAATTTGTAAGATCAGTGCCATCACGTCCCCTGCACATGCTAACCTCATCTAATCTGCTAACAGTGAACTCCGTCACGGTCTGCTGAAGGGGATGGATCTGACAACCGGGCAAAGCAAACATCAGGAATTAAAGGAGATGTGAGAGGTCAAATTATTGAACTTTAAACTGTGGAGGAATTCAAGACTTGAGAGGATGGATTTCTACCCATTGTTTTTTAAAGTAGTGCATGATTCGCCATCTGTTTGTCATTTTTCAAAACTGTTTCAAAGAAAATCTAGATTTTGATGGGGGTTTTTCCCAATGTTTAAAAGAAACACCAGAGGTCCAGGGAAATCTTTTTTTCAGGCTTTTCAGATCGTCAGTGCTTTAAGAATATGCATAAACAGACGTAGCTAGAATATGAGCAACGCATGTCACATTCCTTGGGGTATAGTCATTCTGAACACCTCACAAGTGTCTTTCCTGGGCTAAGGAGAAAAGAAACTAGACTGTTGCAAGCCTCAACATCCTCTTTCCAGATGGATGTTGCATTTCATTGTATAATGCATAAACTGCACACTAAATGGTTTCAGTAGGCTAGACATTTCCATGAAAAGTGTAATTTTTCTTATTGGCTTTTTGTAATATTCAGATTTTCTGAGAAAGTCTCCACAGTCAGATAAAGCTTTTTAGTTTTTATAAGCTGTAAGCCATATTAATAAAATACAATTACCATTTTATATATCACTCTGATTAATATATGAGTTTCAGGTTTTGAATTGAATTTCTGAAATAAATTCATGATCCCCAAAGTATGAGACTTTAATATCACAGTTGTTTTAAATCAATTTGGCCATTTTGAACCAATCTTTTCAGAACATTGTACATCACAAACAACTTGCAATAAATTGAAACTCACTCACTTACCTGCCATCCGGTCCCTGACACAGTAATCTGGGGAGTTCTCCACATACACCAATTCGTTCTTGGTGGTTCCTTGGAAGTCCTTGTCAGCCACCATAAAGCCAGTCCCATCCTGGTTCATCGTCACTTCGATGGCCATGTCGTACTTCTTCCGAAGGTAGTCCCCGGTTCGCCTGAAGTCAGACATAGCCAGCCAACAGGTTCTCAGAGAACAGGAACCACTGACCCCGTGACACTTGCACTCCAGCTTCATAAAGCGCTTCACTGCCTAGAGCAGGGGTCAGAGGTGACAGGGTGTTAAGCTGTTGATGTTGCCAGCTGGTGTAATCAGCTCTGCTGTTAGCTCTATTTAGAACTGAATTTATATCCTAAATGTGATCTTTCAAGATCACATTTAGGATCTTAAAAGATCAACAAACTTTGTATCTTCCTCTTGGTCTGCAGGCGTGTGTGTGTGTGTGTGTGTGTGTGTGTATATATACACACACACACACACACACAGTATTTTCCTACATTCTCATTAAGGAAGTTAGGTTGTGGAATATATTTGTGATTTTGGACATAATTTCAACTATTTTTATCAAGCCATGTGACAAAATTGTTAGTCATCTTAATAGTCAATCATAATCAGGAATGTGTTATGAAAAATTACTACAGTATATGTGAAGGAATTTTGCAACTATTAAACAAAATAAGCAATTGACAACTCTAACTTTTAAATAGGAATAATTTTGTTCATTTCACTTATCTTCATATACAAGTACCGGTACATGTCCAGTTTTTTATGCTAATTTCCTGAAGTGAAACCCGTATAATGTGTAGATCCATCACACATTGAATGAACTTTTTCAAACTTTTATTTCTTGTATTTTTGTTTGTTATGACTTATATATCATGAAAACTCCAGAATTTGGTGTCTTATAAAATTTTAATATTGTGGAAAAGTCCAATATTTGACATTCATGATGGCACAACCTAATCAGCTAATAAACTCAAAGCAACAAAACTCTAAATGATCTCATTCTAGGTCAGTAAGTTATACTGCTAACCTGCCAGATATTCAGGAGACAGTCATTGACACCCTCAACAAGGAGAGTAAGCCACAAAAAAATCATTGCTTAAGAAACTGGCTGTTCACAGAGTTATGAAGAAAAAGCTGCATCAGCAATAAAGATAATTGCAGACGGAGCTTCACAAGGAATGGGTTGAGGCTGCAGTCAGCACATTCAGACCTTATGCATTGTGGGTAACAGACATGGGCAACAGATGTCTCATTTCTCATGTCAAGCCACTCAACTAGAGAATACATCAGATGTCTCATAGCTGAGCTGAAGAGAAAAAGAACTGAACATTTGCTAAGTGGTTGAAAGTCCTCTTTTCAGATAAACGTAAGGGGTGAATTTCAAGGTCCCACAGTCTGGAGAATCCACATTGCTGTTCAGTGTAAAGTTTTCACTGACAATGATGATTTGGTATGCTTTATCATCTACTGGTTCTGGTCCATTGTCTTTGAAGTCCACAGTTAACACAGCTATCTACTTGCGTATTTTAGGGAACTTCATGCTTTTTTTTTTTTTTTTTTTTTTTTCTGATGACAAGCTTTATGGAGATGCTGACTTAATTTTCCAGAAAGACTTGGCACCTGCACCCCCTGTAGAGGTATGGTACCTTTGGCAGTGGTTTAATGACCAGGGTGTTACTTTGCTTGATTGACTAACAAACTTGCCTCACCTGAAGCCTATGAAAATATATTGAATTGTTTCCCAATATTCAAAGTTTTAAAATGTCCCTCTAAGTTTTGGACTTGTCTCTAAAAACAATTAGGAGACATCATTTCTTCTCTGACTTGCGTCAAAAGTTGTAATTCTAAAATTAGAACTGCTGCTGCTCACCATCCGACCGCATCGGTTGTTGTGCAGGTTCATCAGCGCTCGTGCATCCTTCACCATCTTTTCTCTGGCATCCACGAAGGCCTTGGCAAATTTGATGCCATAGTTGATGTTATCGCTACAGCCCCCCCAGTCAAAGTAGCCCTTGTCGTCGCTTGCTTGGCCCCGCTTGAGACTGTCACAGTTGCAGATCTTAAGCTCGCCCTGACTGCAGGCCCTTGTAATGGCGTAGACCACTCCAGCTGAAGAAATGGCGTAAACAAATGCTGCTTCTCTGCTGCCTGCATGGAGAAATATATGTCAGTGTTAGAGAAAAAGACAGCACTTTTAATTTTATTTTGATTGACTTTTAAACGTCCTTTTTGGTACCCTAACTCACCTGCAGTCATTTTGTTCTATTTTAGGATTTGAATTACTTAGTATTTAGTTTTGAAATACAGGAACCTTTCCTCTGTATATTTTAAGTAGGAGTGCCATTATCAGTCGATTTGTTCTAGATGGACCAGACAAAGTTGTGGCTACAGTGTCATGCCAAACAATTTTCCTTTTACTTTTTTCTTTTTTGTTTTGTTTTTTGTTTTTTGTTTTGTTTTTTTCAATTAGAACAGATGGTGAATTTCTGGGTCTCTGAACTGTGTTTTCATTTCAGACAAGAGGAGATTCTGGGGGTTATTTGGTCTGGCTGTTCCACCCTCCTCCTGTTCTCATTCCTGCTCACGCAATGAGGCAAAGCACAGGCGATATGTCAGGGAGTGAAGCTTTGTCTGGCTGCCAGATACATCTACCCAAATATTTACATCTTCTATTACTGTTTATACATCACCAGTGTGGATCTCTCAATCTGCTTCTTGTTTTCGGAGAACATTCACTTTCCCAATCTTCCTTCATTCCAGAGATGGTAAAATACCCCCACAACACTTTCTCTTTCTGTTTGTATTTCAGGATAAAGTTGATTTAAAGTGTATTCTTTACTCATGCGGCTTTTCTGAGGAAAAGGAACTCAAGCGTCATCTACATAAACAACCACTGTCACACAGCAGCAAGGCACAGAGAAAAATCTCAGACTCACTTCGCAGCATCACCCTGCCAAACACAGTGTGGTCGCGGTCCAGCGTGCTGCAGTTCCAGCGGTGGTATCTGAACTGGTGCTGGCACTCTTTGATCCACTCGCTGGCCCCCTCGCTAATGGACTGCATCAGGTCCGGGTGCCGCTGGCAGAGCTGCCGCTGCTTGTTCACCAGGCCGGGAATGTTGTCACAGATCACCCGAGCTCCCAGTGCTCCGATGTACCTGCCGTCACAGACAATGAGCGCAGTGTTTTATCAGAGTGACACTTGTCACTTTGCGATTGTTGCTGCAGATTAACTTTTGCTTTTTCATTTTTTTTTTTTTTTGAGTTGGCTAAAACAATGTTTGGATGTTGGGTTACAAAACCATTCATATATTTTATATGATGTAAAATTCAAATGGAAAGCAATCTGCCTAACAAACTTATGAGGCACTAAAATGTCTGATGGTTGGTGGACACATTTCTCATATTTATGAAATATTATTTGTTTATATCAAAGTTATCAAAGTTTTCTATTGAATAAATTTGATCAGGTCAAATGTGTTCAAACTCCAACTGACAGATTTAATTTCTAGCAATTAAACTTGTACTCTGCCACATTTTTGGAAACCCCGGGGAAACTACATAAAAGGCACAAGAATACATTCATATTTCATTGCATTTGAGCAATCTTACACTGAACGAACAAAAAACATCGAAAATTCTAACCTTTGAATGCATTCAATAGAGAAAATTATTCCAACATTGTGAAATAATTGTTTAAACAGAATCACTGGTGTCAGAATAAGTTTTTAATCATCTGTTTCCATGATCTGATGTCTCACTTGTTTTAGCAACATTTCAAGATGGGAAAGATTAGAAAATATACCAAGCAAGCCAAATGTATGTATCTTCATAAATCAGGAAATGGCTACAAGAAGAAAGCAACTAAAGCCGTGATGAACAATGAAGAGTTATATCCTACGGCTACAGAGTCGCTATTATTAGCAAATTACTGCAAGACTTTTGTGCACATTTTACCAGGGGTGCTGTATGTTAGCAAGTAGATAATGAACTTAACTTCATAAGTCTTTCACAGGATGAAGTGAGTTTGGAAGAAGAAAAAACTATTGATTGTTCCACTAATTATGTTCTCAGTTTACTTTAGTGTTTGAGTTTACACTTCTCATTTATACAGCTATTTTTTTTTTATTTTTAGCAAAAGTTTAAATTGAATTATGAACATGCAAATTTGAGTGTCAAGATAAAAATGTAAAAATGTTCATTGTTTAAGTTTGTTTCTTGTTTGATACGATTAAATGTTCAGGCAGCTGTGAGAAACTCCAACTGGAAAAAAGCTGCAAAAAAAAAACAACAAAAAAACAAAAACAAATTCTGTTTATTATCCCTGAGTTTTTCAGCAGCCCATGAGTACGGATCATATGGTGGCATTGTTGGTGGGCTTCACTTATCAACAGCCACCTGCAGTATAAGTGAGAGCTCAGATCAACCATACGATCGCACTAGGCACCCCTCTCGTCTTTCTCCCTGTTTTGGCCTCTTTAAGCTCTGTTCTCCTTCCGGATATCATCCTGATGCTTAATCGCAGCCCCATTTGTGTTGTCGGGCCACTGAAACAGAAACAGACAGAGCAGGCTGTTTCCACTCCTGTTTTGGATGTCCTTTCCCATTCTGACCGTGACAATCTGCCAGAGCAATAAAACAAAACAGAGGCACGACTTATGCTTATTGTGTTTATATTGTGTGATGTACAGACAGAGCCCCGAGAGTTTCCAGGAGGACACAGAGAAAAAGAAAGTGAGGAGCGGTTCATTTAGGGAGATTTATGGTGATCGTCTTAATTACTTGTTAAAACAACAGAAAGCAGATACTGGCAAAAAAAAAAAAAAAGAAACTGACTAAAAATGCTACACACTTTCTGTCTGTTTGCATGAACTGAGAACAGAACAGTTTCTTGTACCTGTACATTATCATTCAGCATTTTTAACAGTAACACTATTCAAAACACAAATCTAACAGGAAAGAGATTAGGAAACTAAGAGCTCATCAGATTTCATTTTCTTGCAGGTGTGATTTCAGGTTAGATTGGATTAAAGTTGCTGCTTATTCTCCAGGATATTTTTTTCTTCTTCTTCTTTTGAGGGCATTTAAAATCCATAAGAGAAATCTTCAAGGGGCATTCACTCATGCACCACTGCCTGCACCTGCCACCTATACTCTGAGCATGAGAGGTGGATAGGGGAACCTCTCTTCACACCATTAATCTTCAGAACGCTGCTGCAGGGAATATCTCACTGTGCAGTGACATGCAGAAGAATAACATAAACACACATCCAAGACGTTCCTATGCAAAGACTAAGATTTTTTAAAGACATGGGAGAGTGCACATATATAGATAAAGTAGATGAACTCGAGTAGTTTTAGTAATTAATCAATGGAAATTCACACACAAAGTTATATGCATATATTAAGTATTTATTTGATGATATTTTAGATTATTTGGGTTTTACGTAACACCATACAGACACAATATTATGTTATGTCCATAATACAACCTATATAATCCTGGGGAAGACTGCTTACTTGACAGTTATCCAGCAGACAGTCTACAAGGAGAGTAAGCTTCAAAAGGTCATTGTTAATGAAGCTGACTGTTAACAGAGGGCTGTGTCCAAGCACATTGATGGAAAGTTGTGTGGAAGGAAAACTGTGTAATAGAGAATGATGCACAAGCAACTGGGGGATTGTGAAACAAAGCCATGTCAG
Organism: Poecilia latipinna; assembly: GCF_001443285.1. NCBI lineage: Eukaryota > Metazoa > Chordata > Actinopteri > Cyprinodontiformes > Poeciliidae > Poecilia > Poecilia latipinna. Next base: position 51,728 of record NW_015113359.1, read on the forward strand.
GCCACAAGGGAGATTCACAAGGTGTGGGCTACAGCTGAAGTCTGGTTTCAGGAGTCAGGATGTAGGCTATAACTGTGTCACTCATCTTAAGCCATTCCTGAACCTGAAACAACATCCAAAGCACCATGCATGAACTGAGGAGAAAAAGGGCAAAGCTGTTGTTCCGTGGTCAAAAAACAATTTTCTGATTGAAGATTGTTTTGCATTTCATTCGGAAATCCAAGTCTACACATGCTTGTCCTGGCAGGATCTTGTCACTGAGCAGCTCTCTACAAGGAAATTTGACAATACCTGGACTTGGCACCTTACTACCCTGCCTGACATTCCAACTCCTGGTATAATGACCACAGTGTCACTATGCTTGATTGACCAGACATTTTCTTTGACCTTTGTTGTCCTTAAATTTTATGATAAACTGAATTTTAGGATTGTATTAGCTGCAGGCCTTGATCATGTAAATAAACATTTAAAATATGTGTGCCATAAGAGTTTTAATTTGAAATTGAATTGCTCAAAAAAAAAACCCCAAAAAAACTTTCATTTATTTTTACTTTAATTTACAGGAATGTGCATAAGAAAAATCCCTCCAAATTTTTTTTGCAGCAGCTACATTAAGTTAGTATGTTACATGTCCAGTTACATAAGTTCAAAAATAATGCTTCAAGATCAAACTCACCACCACGATGAATCAACTCTGGGTGTGAAAATGAGTAGGAGCAGAATAAAAATGGGCTTGGTACGATGTTGCCTCTTTGACCCATTTCTAATCGCCATCGCACTGCTGTTGTCTGATAAGCTCCTGGTGTTCATCGGGGAAATCATATTTCTTCTTCTCATGTGTTGGTAAAAGACGTACAGTCGGATGTGAAAGTCCCCGGTGACTGTCCGGCGTCCATCATCGGCGGATAAAAAGAACTTCACAACGAGGAAAAAGTGGTTTCAGTCTCCATTAGCTTTCCAAAGACAATAATCAGAGCGAAGTTTGGATCAGCACATCTGTAACCACCTTCATTGACACTAGAGATTGGTGGTAATGTGTGATACTTCAGTGCGCCGTCGCCAATAGATGGGACATTAGGTTTAGTTCCCCTGTTGCGCCTCAGGATGAAGTTCGGAGAAGTTGGAGGGACTCAAAATCGACAGACTCAACTAACAACACAGTCCAGTGGGAGGAATATCTGAAACTGGGACAGATCCAGTGCTCGCCTTTCCACCAGCAGCCGGGAGAGAAGATGCGCACAGAGAGGCGCAGCGTTCTGCTTTGGTGCGTCAGCCGTGCGCCACCCCTCACTTCTTCCCTCGCCCTGCCCTGACTTCAAAAATTGCAAAGAGCGGTTGTGAATTTGATTTGAACTGAAAATCATTGTGATGAACTTTTGCAAACAAAATTCTGTTTTTTAACACAAACTTTATCTGTGAACGCGTCCTTCCACAGATTGAATAGTTCCCAGATTTTAAAATTATATTTAAAAAAATGCAGTTTCACCAAAAATGCAAAGGCATACATTTTCGTAAAAAAAAAAAAAAAAAAAAAAACAGGACTAAAATGAAGCTTTGTCTTTTCCTTGTGTTTTCCTTTTGTCTTTTGTTTTGTTTTTTCACCTTCCTAGCTTTTGGTCTTTCGGGCTACCTATGTATTATCAGAATCAAAATCAGGCAATGAAGAGCTGTTGTTAATTATTCCTCTCATTGTATTGTACAAATGTGTTTATCAGAAAAATAGTGTAAAAATAATATACAGCCATATGCATAACGCCGCACAGCTAAAGCAGTTGTCAGTAATTTGAGAAAATACGGGGCAAAACAAACATTGAGAAAACCAGAAGCTTCTCCAAAATGAACGAAGAGACAGTTGATCTTTAGTGGATCAGCCACTAAAGATTCCGACAGCAATAATGAAGGAGTTGCAGGTCTTTCTGCCAAGCACTTGTTTTGTTGTCCTTGTGACAAAAATGTTATGTTAGATCTACTTTGATGCACGGAATGAAATCTGTCTTTACCTTAACCGTTCCAGCAGACACTAGAAAGTTTTGAGGCAAAAACAGTTTCTCTTCAGCTCAGTGTTTAGATGATTAATTAAAGATCTAATGAAAATGAAAACAAGATAACCCATTGTCATTAAAACAAAATCTTTAGCTATTTTATATATATTTAGGGCTTTTGAGGGTGCTGCTTCCTGTTCAAGTCCTTGTAATCCTTCTTTCATAAATAGTGGTATTGGGGAATCTGTGTTGTGCATGTGAGGCTAAATTTAGGCTATTTCAGAAAGAATATGGTTTATTTTCACCATGACTGCAATTCCACAGGAGTTGATTTCTAACAATCACTTTGCTTTAAAAACTTGTGTTTCATACTATTCAATCCATAAGAAAGTATTTCTTTGCATTAATGGTATAACAGCTCAGACTATGTGCCAAGCCTTAATTTTAAGCTAATTTCTTTCACAAAAGCAAAAGCTCCTAAATATATTTTCCTGAAGAGAGAGGAAAGGATACTCAAACCAAAATTAAGAATTTTCTGGCCCTTCCACAGAGACACTTTACAAGTGAGCAGAATTTACAGAAATGACAATTTGAATCTTCCACTTAAGTCAAAGGCCTTACCTAAATTGGTTATTTAAATTGACGGTTCTAAAACATAAACGTGGCGTCGTAGGTGTCCTTTGGCACACGTTATCTCTGTCATTTCTCATATTGTTCAGTTTTTCCCATGTTTGGTCCTATGCCCATAATAGCCTCTCTATGTTAGAAAATGATTAATAAGTCAATGAAGATACCCCATGTGCTGCAGGGAGAGGGGAGTAAAATATCCTCCCCTCAGTTCCAAGCACTTGAACCTCTCCTGTAATGCCACCAGAGTGCATGTTTGTAGTTCAGCTCATATCAACAGTCTCAGTCCAGAGACGGGTTTGTCTGGAAACATCTGACCCACCTCAAGGACATTTCCAGCTTATGTCCCTGAGACTTCAGTGAGTCACTTAAGTATATATGACAGGTAGAGATAGGCCCAGAGAAGAGATACGATGTTCCTGCTGTGTGCAGATGAAGTGTGAGAGGTCATTTTAATCAGTGCAAATCCAGGGGTGTTAGTGCTGGATCTTGGTAAAGGTCAATAACAATGCAGCTGCCTAAAAATACTTCAGCTCAGGCAGCCACTTCAATAAGGCTGATCTGGAAGCTGGGATGTCGTTATGAAATACGTTCCCATACAATCCAAAAATCCTTTATTCTCAAACAAAGGCCCATTGTGCATTCTACGCAGCGCGGTCACTAAGCATGCTCTCTTTCTGCTGCCCAGCTGTTTGTCCTCCTTTGGTAGTCGGATCTAGATTTGGAGCCAAAAAGGGATCCTCATTACATGTGACCCTTGCTTTCTTTACCCTGGGACGAGCTATGGATTTTACAGTGACAACTCTATAACAAATTGCTTTACAGGCAGCAGGTGATGGTGGCCGTACCACTCATCATCCAGCCCACCCTATACTGGTGACTCGCTTTGAGCCAGCTCCAGCTGTGGTCTTTACGGGGCCGTGTGTGGGGTCTCTGCTCCTATTCTGGGCCCATTAAATGCCTGGAGATAAATTTAGATTGAAACAGACAAAAGGAAGAAAATTGATTAGGGTAAAGTAATGACAGCAGTGATCATATCCTACAAGTCAAGAGAAGTGACAGCATCAAGTCTACAGAGAAAACATTTGTAGGGGATTCTGTTCTTCCTTGAGGCAAGTCTTTAAAAAGAAGGCTGTAAATTTATGGTTTAACTCCTGACAGGTTATGTGCTCCCTCCTTGACCTCAGTTTCACAATCTCATTTACACAACATGGAACTGCAGATATGTGGTCAGCTTGATGTTGTAGAGCAAGTCAGCACTTGGGAAATCTACACTAAACAAATATGTGTCTGCAGCAGTCATTTTCAAGTTCAACTCCATTTATTTTTGGATCTACACATTCATGACTCCTAAATCTTTCATATTTTCTCCTGTTATAACCACAGACCTCAAAGTATTTTATTAGGATTTCATGTGAGAGAGACACAAAGTAATTCATACTGGTGGAGGAAGTGAAGGAAAATGTTTTCTTTTTCAATTGCATGTACACATAAAAGTCCTTTAAGATATGTTTCTTGCAATTTTTAATATTTGTAAACAGATTTTTTTTGTCTTTGTGTTTTGTAGCTTCTAACTGGAGTTCTTCCAGCCTTGGATTCATTGGTTGCTTTGGATTCCAGTTTTGAATGATGGCTTAAGCAGTGCTCCATGTGAAGCTTACGACATTGCTTAACAATCTAAACCTGCTTTTAACTTCTGCACAATTTGACTTCTGCTCTGTCTGCTGTTTGTTCAATCATGGCCTCTAAAATTACACACAGGAGGACTAATAACTATAGGACTTTTGAAGGCAATTACACAATATGTTATATAGTATTATTATATAGTGGTATCAAAGAAGGTGGCCTGGTACTTATAATACATAAAATATTTTTCACATTTTGAATCAATCTTTATTGCCTTTCCTCTATTTTACAATCATATGACAGCTACTCTGTCATAAAATCTTCATTAAATATATTGCGGTTTGAGGTCGTTATGCGAGAAAACCTTAAACATTAAGTACCGTCGAACTTTTGTTGGACTTGACTGTAAAGTGTTTTATCACAAGCATGTATCTTTTTATCATATTTTGACTCTAGAATGTTCAAACTAACCACAGAATATCTCCTCTTTATTTATATTCCCTTGTTTTCTTGTAGATTCTTGCTGTTGGGTAACACATGTCTGCGGTATTTTACTTTTGCAAACAAAAGCCTCTACTTGTGCTTCAATATTGCTTCCTAACCAATATGTAAACAAATATTTATTAATGTCCACTTGCTGTTGTATGCAAATGGGCTTCGTGTGAAATACAACATTTTTGGAGATGTTCCAAGAGCAGTTCTTACAGCTCATCGGTGTGAGCTTGTGTTTACAGAGGCCCGAGAAGCTGAGAAGACGAGGTTTTACAGAACGACTAGGCGTGCCTGTTCTGGATTTAGGATGAAGCTTTTCTGTCCTACACTGGAATGTTAATTAGGTGAGCTGAATGAAAGAGAGGTGACCCGTTCCGTTAACCAGCTAACCCTTTTCCCCATGAGCCAGGAGGGGGATTCAATGTGTCGGAAAAGCCAAGTCAGCAAGTGCCTGTGTGGGTGTGTGTGAAGGAGACACAGAAACAATATGTGCTCTGACATTGCTGACTAATCTTCTCTTAATTTTCTTTTCTTAAGTAGCTTCACTTTTCACAGCGTACCACACAAGCACTGTTTACTGATTGAAGCAACATCGGGTATTGAACAAAATAACATTTCTGTCCACTTTTAAGATTTCACAACTTTTCCGTGCAAACAACAAGCTGCTTTTGATGTTTGCAGTAAAAGAAGGATTTCAAACAGGGACATATACTTCTTCATGTGCAGCTGACTACGCCATGCTGAAACAAACTAAACATTCAACTGAACTCAAATATGTATTACTCTCCAGCTTTTGTTAAACGTAAAACTCTTTGGATCAAGACAAACAACTTAGTATAGATACTGAAGTCTTTGTAATGGAACACATCATGTAAATATGTAAACCATAAATAAAATGTAATTCTAAGAAAACTAAAGGAATAATGCTGCATTATGATGAAAAAAGTCAACCAAACAAAAACATATGAAACAGTGGCCTCTGGCGGAATTTCAAGGACAGTGCAACTTTGCAACTATTGCTGGTAGTCATTAAAGAGATAAGCAACTTGTTCCACTTTAAAAGTAGAAATGGACCAAAATAACACATTAATTTATTTTTATTGCCCATTTTCTCCTGTTCAATAATTCCTGACTTCCAGATTTAGGTTCTGTCCCAGCTGTCATAAGGACAGACCCAGTGGACCAATCATCAGTCCATCACAACTCTACTGCCCAGGTAAAGAATTAAAGTACTTAGAAACTCTATACAAAAAAGGCCATAATGGTTTAACACATCAGACTGTTGTTTTATGAAATATACAAAACCTTATAAGGTTGTCAATTACAACAAAGACACTTTAACTTTGAGAGTAGTTTATTAAATACGTCACTTTTCAGCCAGCATGTAAAGCATGTGATAAAGGCAGAAATGACCAACATGGCAGAAGAACCCTGATACTAATTACAGCAAAGGTTAATAGTTAAGTAACGCAGGATTCCGCTAACGACAAAGGCATAACATTCAACTTTAAAATCTCTTCCAACAGTAACTGCATGTAATCGTTCTCTTTGATAAACGTCACTACGCAAAGAGAATTATCAAAGAATCAATGTAGATGTCATGTGTGATTAATAGACTCTGAAACATTCATAACTTTTAATACTAAGACTGTACAATAAAGTAAGACTTGGTAGCACATAAATTTCTGTAAAACTTGTAGTATTCAATGATGATTTTATTATTATTTTTTTAATTAACCAGCAAAGCACTTCAGACTTGTATACAGGGATCAAATGAGAACTCATTAGTGTGGATGTTTGTTTTTTCTTTTAGATGTTACACTTTAACTCTTTATTGCCACCTAAAATAGTGCCTCTGTTGATGTTTAAAATACATCTAATAAATACATATAACATTATGAGGGGGATTTTTGTTAAAGAACTGCTATAAATCCTGACTTGTGTAAGTCTCAGTTATAACCATTAGATGATCCCGCAATTAAGTATCTGAAGGCTGAACAATGTGTTAATTTGATGAGACCACCATGTCGAGTTCTTTGACGCCCTCCTGGGTTGAGCTGAGGCCACAGCTACCCGACAAGGCGGTCTCTGAGAAATGGTTGCCAGATTTTGGAACGGCTGCTGGAGAGAGAGGAGCCTGGGCCAGACTGGGTTTCTTCGGAGGAATAGGCGGGGGGTTTCCCCTTTCCACCCTGGAGATGGTTGGTGATCGGACTCCCTGTGGAACTGCCCCTGTGGCCCTACCAGTGGCAGGAGACAGGGGTGCTGCAAGGCTACGGTAGTCTGTACCAAACGGGGAGTTATTTGGCGTGCCCTGTTTCATCGACCCGCTCTGCTGGACGGAGGTGAACCGGGACAGAACCTGAGTGACTGTGCTCCGCGCCATATGCTTGACTGGGCTGGCCTCAGGAGACGAGCTGCTGGTCACAGGGGAGAGCTCTTTTGGTGAGAGCAAGGGGACAGGTTGAGCAGGCTGGACCTGTGAATCTGGCTCAAAGGAACCCTGGAACTTGTGCCACGCAGCGTGGAAACGTTGGTTGATCCCAGCCTGATATGGAGACTGGTATCCGCCCTGGCTCACGCTGCCTGTGGTGCATTTGGCAAGAACAGGCGAAGTGCAGGGCGAGGAACGAGACTGAGACGGAAATGCTGCACCGGAGTGAGAAAGCGATGTTTGTGCCTCATTTCCATTCTGACAGGACATCTTCTCTGAATGTACGCTTGACATATGAAGCCCATTGGCCTCCCCTGGACAGTAGGATCGGGGCTTTGCCTGTTCAGATGCATGGTCTCCTTCAATGTCCTCAACCTTAATGCAGTCCACTGATAAGCTCCCTGCAGGAACCTTTCTAACTCGATCTCTTCCTGTTGCCTCATTTGAAGAGGCAAAGACTCCTTGCACTTCTTCCAGCTTCCTCTTCAGCTCTTCCACCTTATCATAAATGAAATTCATTGCATGAGATGAAGTAATTCAATGAAAGTGCACCACCGCAAGGTGCAGTTTGTCAAAGTGTTCACACCTGTTGTTGTAGATCGGAGCAATGAGCTTCTTCCTTCTTCAGCCGCGAGCGAAGCTGTTCCCGCTCTGTGTCGAACTCAGCAAGCTGCTCCTCCACCCTCGCCTCCATTCGCAGGGCTCGCATCCTTTCCTCCTCCAGCTCCTTTCGCAGAGTCTGACAGGCATCTTTTTCCTAATTGTATAAAGCCAACTGTTAATAATAGAAACAAAAGGATGAGGTACTTGGATTCAAAATGTTAGGACCTTGTCAAGTTTGCGGTTCAGCTCCGACAGGCGGTGACCCTCCTCCAGAGCCCTGGCGCTCGCCCACTTGCATTCTTTGGCCAGAGCACAGGAGAGCTGCTTGTACTGAGCCCGTTCTTCTTCGAGCTGCTCAGTAATCCGTCTCTGCTCCTTTTCCAGACGGCGGACCTGACTCCGCTCAAATTCCAGCTGCGAGCAAAGACCAGATGTGCCATCAAGAAACTGTCATTAGTTGGGAGACATTATGTTTCCTGTCTATAATACAGCTCATATTGTTAAAAATTCAGTCAGTCATTCAGTTTCTGGCCGAGGCAAATGTCTTTGAAACAAAGCACCTGTTGTTGTAAGCGCTCCCTCTCCTTTTCCAGGATGTAGGTGACATCATCTCCCTCTGCTGTGTCTTCAGCATGCCTCCTCTTTTCCTCCTCCAGGTCTGCAATAACCTAAAGCAAACACAAAATAGTAGAACAAGAAGTCATCCTGAACCACGTATCTACATCTTGTGGGCCCAGAGTTGCAGAATGACTCGTTGTACCTTCCACAGTGGCTCTTAATAACTTTGGATACAAGTGATACATTATAGACTAATGTTTTTAGATAGGGATAAAAGGAATTCAAGTTTTTTGCAGATTTTTTTATTTTATTTTATTACAGAATAAGTGAGTAATATTGACACAAATGTTCTACTGTAGAAACTGGTCAGAAATTATGAGTCATCTTTCTTCAAAGGTCAGGTAACATTTGTGGCTCGAAACGAGTTTTACGAAGCTGGACTGAGGGCAAAAACGGCTCTTTGGATTGGAAAGGTTGCTGTTCCCGCTTATGGGGCAATTTCTTATTCTCAAGGTTTGACACCTTTCAGTAAATACCTCAGAGTTAAACAGTATCACTCAAACAAAACACCTGTTGTTGTAAACACTCTGAAAAAAACTTTAAAGTAAACTAATTACTTTTGTTAAATATGGGACAGCACAATTATTTTTACAACTGCTAATTAACCCATTTATTAATATTAAAGATATAAAGAATATATATTTTTTTTATTTGGATACCAGGGGTTACTTTAAGATGAGAGTAAATATTTGCTAAAATAAAAAGTCTGAACAGGTTTCATTACACAAAATTATAAACCTTCAGTTAGGTTTCACTGGTTAATTAGTTAGGCTATCTCCTGAGGTAGCTAGCCTGCTTAACAGACATGTCAGTAAACTAGTAAACCTTTGGTTTGAAATAGCAGAACGTTGAAAGGAATGCCACATAGTTCATTTTTATCATTTTTTTTTTACAGCTGGAAATATTTACATCTGAATTTGTCAACTGGCTGGTGGGAAGTTCACAGCAACATGGAGGGACACAGCTTTCCTACATGCTCCGCATAGCCTGAGGTATTTCTGGTCACTCCGTCTGTGTCTCTCTGACATCTCTTTAATACCTGGTTCATTAGTGTCACAAATTCCCCACAAACCATCACAAAGCTGAGGTGATGTATATGAACCACTGATGTCTGTTAATGCATCGTTCACCTGAACCCAGGATTGTATTGGAAACCCCGTGCTGCCATCTAATTATTGGCGTCATTCACAATTGCATCTAATTTTACTCATTTTCCTACTTAAAATGAGTAGGAATTGTTAATGTGTATGATATACACATTAACAATCTCTACTTAGTTTATAATCAGTTTGGTGTTAAAAAGACAAATAATGTTTTGTATACCACTGTAAATAAATTCAGGCAGTTAAGCGTTAAAGGCAAGGGTTTGACAGAAAGTTTTAGCATTTTAGCGAGTTTGGTTGACTGCATCAAAAAGTAAAATTGATCTCGTTTCAAAACGCCGCATATATTATGAAGTGCGAGTGCCCCAGATACTAAATAAAAAGATCTGCCTTTTACTCAAGTTAGGTTTTGAATCCAAAATGAATATTTTATTCTGTTTCACTCAGCCCGTTACGAACACCTTTTTAATGTGTGTGTGCGTTGAAAACATAAGTGTGTATTTAATCATGTTCCTAAAAACCCAACAGACTGTGATGGAAGGGAAATTTAATTTAACAGATGTGAAAATGTTGCAGCTAAATGAACAGGTCCGTCGATCTTTTTCTTTGAGTGGAAAAAGAAAAAATCCATTATCACATCACACATAAGCACTACACTGCTTTCACACAGATTTTTGTTAGAAATAGACATAAGCACCAGAGATATATTTGTTTCAGTTTTTACATCAGTTGCTTGGTTTGAATCTCTTAAAGTACCAAGTATTGGGGCTCACCCTCCTGTGCCTGCTCTCAGCTGCAGCCAGCTGGGCCAGCATCTTCTCTTGCATCTTCCTGCAGTGGCTCACCACCAGTTTGAGAACCACCAGAGGATTGGAGGTGGGGGAAGAGCGACCAGGTTCCTTGTTTGGGCCCCCAACAATTTCGCTGTCTCTCTGCAAGGCGTGGAAGGGGTCACTGAGGTTGTACCTACCATAGTGTTCCTGGATAAACAGCTCTTTACATTGGGCCTGAGGAGAAGACAAAATGAGGAGTCAGACTTTTATTTACAGAGATTTAGTAAGTGGGTCATGCTGTGTGATTCTACTCTTAGGCTCGTGTATCTCAGACCCAGAGGGAAGAGTTAAACTGTATATGTAAACTTTTAAACACATGCTGGAGGGAATTCACAAAGCGTTGCAATCTCCTCCTTTTTTAGCAGATGTTTGGCTCACACTTTACTTAATCTCTGTACTGAATTCCCAAAGCAGATGGCACTAAATATTTACTCACACTCACACACACACAAAAAGTGCCTTTAAAGTCCAGGAAACGGGAGTAATGTGCCCCTATTTCTGTGTCAGGTCGATGTTGTCTTCTCTTCAGCCACACTCATTGGAAAAATGTTTTATGTTTTCATTGTTTAAATTAACAGCGAACTGCTGGCCATGTAGACGGTTCCCCCAAAACTTTTAAGAACATCTGTCAGGCGGAATCACATCAGAATGACGTTTCTACATTCAAAAGTGATGCTGAAAATTGTAAGATAAATAAATAAATAAATAAAAACGAATAAATAAATAAAAAATGGTGGAACAATCAACCATTTTAAATGAGTCACTCTAATTGTGGTGCATGTGATTGTAAAATTATTACATGGTGTTTTACAAGCATACTAAACCAGCTTGTAATTAAATCCAAATAAAAAAAGAAACACTTTTATATTGTTATATTTTATATGCGAGTAGTTAGCAAGTAGACTTGGTTCAAGTTGCTGGGTGTTGTCTGTGTGCTCGCAATCTTATCCATTCCAACAGGCATCTGTTAGAATGTTTAGTACTTAGAAGGATTTATTCTGCATTTCAAAAAGCATCTGCTTGATTTTTAGCACAATTTAGACACTTAATTTAATTAGAAATTAGCACCTCACTGAAAAGATTATGAATTACAAAGACAAACTGTGATATTTTGATAAAAATCTAGTCAAGGCAAAAAGCAAAAGAAAAGGGTAGGCATATTGTGTTTCATGCAATAATATAATATTCACAAGAATATAAAGCAGGTATTTAAGCAACTTATTAGGTTCTGTGATAGAAAGTCTGATGGCTGCTGGGAGAAAATTCTTCCTTGTGTAAAACCTCTGTGCTTTTTCCAAAATTCAACAAGCATGACAGTTCTCCCCCCTCCCCCCTCATTACTGCTTCACAAAAAGTTTTACAGGCTTTCGTTAGATGGTGCATTTTTCATGCAATCTCCATAACATAAATAGCTCAATAACTTTAAATAGTGTGTTATGATGTAATGTTATTTACTTTTGCTGTAATCTATACTAATATGCATAAGTATAGGTGGCTATTTCATGCATAATTCATAACTTAAATGTTATCAAAATATGTCAGCAAGCCAAGTGCTTATTGGTAGTGCTATGTTAGAATCAAATCTGCATTTGCACTAGAAAGTAACGTTTTAATGCATTTATTACCTGCAAATAGCTTAATCAGGTTGTTTTCACAGTGTTGGGAAATTTCAATTAACTCATCTCAGAGAGAGTTTTAGCAAATTCTGAGACTGATATCTAACCTGTGTTCAGCACAGTTTGATCAACACCTATTAAATAAAGGTAGTTGTTTTAGAGTAATAATTCACACAACTTTATGAATCTGTTAGGTGCTGACATTATGTATAACACTGAAAGTGTCCGAGGAGCTACCAAGTTAAATCAAAATCTTCAGACTGCAAAACTGCATGACATATCCTCTTCCAAGTGAATTTTATTTGATAATAAAAGAAACAGTCATCACTTTAAGTTAAACTGCTGTTGCTTTACTTCCATTAAAACAGGAACTAAAATCTTGCATTCTGCACAACATGATCACCATCTCAAATGACTTAACAGATTTAAAGCAGCAGATAATGGAAGAGGAACAGAGAGAGGAAACACTTCAAAAACACAAGAGAAATGGTGCTGAGTGGAGGAAGGAGCAACAGATGGTGTGTGTCTGTCTATCTTTAGCAGTACAGCTGCTCCGGACTGGCCTTTGTCCAAGGCAGACCTGCTGTCTGTTTAACTCATGACAAAAAAAAAAAAAAAAAAGAAAAATGGGGGGGGGGCTTTTTCAATTTCAGCAAAGCCTT